>NC_052344.1:24806463-25106463 GCF_016432855.1 Salvelinus namaycush | reverse complement strand
ACTTCCAAAGTTGTGGCAAATGGCTTAAGGATAACAAAGTCAAGGTATTGGAGTGGCCATCACAAAGCCATGACTTCAATCCTATAGAGAATGTGTGGGCAGAACTGAAAAAGCGTGTGCGAGCAAGGAGGCCTACAAACCTGACTCAGTTACACCAGCTCTGTCGGGAGGAATGGGCCAAAATTCACCCAACTTATTGTGGGAAGCTTGTGGAAGGCTACCTGAAATGTTTGACCCAAGTTAAACAATTTAAAGGCAATGCTACCAAATACTAATTGAGTGTATATAAACTTCTGACCCACTGGGAATGTGATGAAAGAAATAAAAGCTGAAATAAATCATTCTCTCTACTATTATTCTGACATTACACATTCTTAAAATGAAGTGCTGATTCTAACTGACCTAAGACAAGGAATTTTTACTAGGATTAAATGTCAGGAATTGTGAAAAACTGAGTTTAAATGTATTTTGCTAAGGTGTATGTGAACTTCCGACTTCAACTGTACATAGGTATTCCAACAATTGCGCTTGGCTATGATTTGTATAGCAAAAACACTATATCATTATTTGAAGTTTTGCTAGTTTGTAAGTGAAATATTGACCTCCTCTTGATATGTAGGGTAGACCTGGCATTGATGGAAAGAGAGGTCTGGCTGGAAAAGATGTGAGCGTTTTTTCTCTTTGTCAAATAATATTGTAAATTTTTTTTGATGTTCCTGCTCTGTTCCAGCATTTTAATGAGATCACTTAAAAAATACCCACAAACACCCCAAAATGAAGACCACCTAATTCTTCTCTTGAGACAGGGAGAGCAAGGACAAAGAGGAGATGATGGCAAAAAGGTATGATTTGGAGCAAGTCTGGCTATTCCCCAACACACCAACTCAATATACCATGTTTGTGATTTTGCTTCTCTAACCCAGGGTGATACGGGTGAATCTGGAACTGAGGTAAGTTATTTTAATAAGGCAGTATTAATTATCATCAAATTATTAACAAGATAACTAAGCCCAATTGTTAATTTCTTCTATCTCTCCCCCAGGGTAAAAAAGGGGAATTGGGTGCTCCGGGCCCACCTGGTACCCATGTTCTGGTTACTCAACAGGAGGTAAGTACATCTCCACATTCCCTACAAACCGGTGCACCATGTAAGGACAATCTTCTACATTATCCATGATAACCCGTCTGTCTATGGCAGGGTTCTCCAATAGGCATCCTACGTGGTTTTATTTGACCCCACCAAGTAAAAAAATTATGATAAAAAAACTATATATATACCAGTCAAAAGTTTGGACACACCTACTCATTCAAGGGTTTTTCTTTATTTTTACTGTTTTCTACATTGGAGAATAATAGTGAAGACCTCAAAACTATGAAATAACACATATGAAATCATGTAGTAACCAAAAAAGTGATAAACAAGTCAAAATATATTTTAGATTTTAGATTCTTCAAAGTAATCACCCTTTGCCTTGATGACAGCTTTGCACACTCTTGGCATTCTCTCAACCAGCTTTACCTTGAATGCTTTTCCAACAGTCTTGAAGGAGTTCCCACATATGCTGAGCACTTGTTGGCTGCTTTATCTTCACTCTGTGGTCCAACTCATCACAAACCATCTCAATTGGGTTGAGGTTGGGTGATTTTGGAGGCCAGGCCATCTGATGCAGCACTCCATCACTCTCCTTCTTGGTCAAATAGCCCTTATACAGCCTAGAGGTGTGTTGGCTTATTGTCCTTATTGTTCAACAAATGGGACAATCATTTGTTGAAAAACAAATGATTGTCCCACTAAGTGCAAACCAGATGGGATGGCGTATCGCTGCAGAATGCTCTAGTAGCCATGCTGGTTAAGTGTGCCTTGAATTCTAAATCACAGACAGTGTCACCAGCAAAGCACCCCCACACCATCACACCTCCTCCTCTATGCTTCACGGTGGGAACTACACATGCGGAGATCATCCGTTCACCTACTCTGCGTCTCAGAGACATTGGACCGGTTGGAACCAAAAATCAAAAATTTGGACTCATCACACCAAAGAACAGATTTCCACCGGTCCAATGTCCATTGCTCATGTTTCTTGGCCCAGGCAAGTCTCTTCTTCTTATTGGTGTCCTTTAGTAGTGGTTTATTTGCAGCAATTCGACAATGAAGGCCTGATTCACACAGTCTCCTCTGAACAGTTGATGTTGAGATGTGTCTGTTACTTGAACTCTGTGAAGCATTTATTTGGGCTGCAATTTCTGAGGCTGGTAACTCTAATGAACTTATCTTCTGCAGCAGAGGTAACTCTGGGTCTTCCTTTCGGGTGGCGGTTGTCATTACGTGGCCCTTTCTGGGTGTAGATCGTGGCTTTCCCCTCTCTCTCACTCTCTCCTACACCAAGGTTCTGTTATCTCAGGCCATAAATTCATGGCAGAGACTCTCTCCCCCTGGTCATTCAGAGAGAGAGACCACAGAGTGAACAAAGGATTTCACTTGGCTGAACTCCTAAATCCCCAAAATGGGGGAATTAAATTATATGTCCACTTGTAAGAATGTGGGAAGGGTCCATGGACACTTAAGGGACGGGTATGACAAGTGTGCTTCATTTGGTGACCTCATGGAGGACAGGAAACACACAACTGTATCTCTGAATGTGTGCATTTCTCAATTATGGGGTTTGCATCTAATTCTTGTATAAAATGAATGAGTAAATATGAAACTATTTGTGATGTTAACCTTTGGAATGAGAGAATTGTATTCCCTGTAAAGTTTAACTAGTCAGCGGCCACGCCCCCGTGAGCACAGACATGATCTGGCGTCATGGAACCGCCCTTTTCTATTGTTACGAATAAAAAACCCTCCTGAGGAAATCCTCTTCGGACTAAGCAAACCCCCAGCGTGAGCTGTGATTGCAAATAGTTGAGTACCAAGACTAGAAAACCATACCACGTGGCGCATTGGCTACACGGCTGGCAATGGTTAAACTCTGAGACTATTGATCCCTACAGAATAAGAGAAAATCTTAGATACTAATTACTAGTCTGCAGCTAGAAATTATGTAAACCTGGGATGCGAATACCGACAACCGCCGAAACATCTATTCTAAGAACAATGGACACCTGACGTATCCATTACAACAGACACTATCAGGAGCTGCAGATAGACCTACAACCACTCTCTGATGAACTGACTCTCCAGCAGACAGACTGACGATTCCAACAGAGAAGACAGCAACGACATATGGGCGTTAATATATTGATTGCAATTATTCCCGAATGAGCGAGCGTTAGGATTAGCATTTCAATTAATATAATTATCCACTGTGAAGTGAAGCCCTTTTGTCTTTCCAGCTCCTTTATCGGTCTCCACCCCTTTTCCTTTGAACACCAAGCCGTCAAATCGGCTTAGCCCACTAGGGAATATTCCCTATCGTTGTTAGTAACCAATATCTACTGTTTGTTTGTTTATGCATTTCGGTGATTAGTTAGTAAATAAATGATTAAGCCAATTGGTCTATGGATGATTTATAGTTTAGGCTGGGTTCGTGCAGATAACCAAGAATTCTACGAAGTTTGAAATGAGAGTGACGTAAGGTAAAGAATGATTAATTAATAGAAGACTAATTGATCAGATATTAAAATATCTGAAGAGTTATATTCGGGAAATTGTAACTTTGTAATCTGAAGATTTTCCATGGTGCCCCGACTTCCTAGTTTATTAAATTTACATGATTAGTTTAATCACGTAATAATAATTACAGAGAATTGATTTGATAAAATAACAGTCTTCACCTTTAATGATGCCAAAGACACGACACGGTCCTCATGAGAGCCAGTTTCATCATAGCGCATGATGGTTTTTGCGACTGCACTTGAAGGAACTTTCAAAGTTCTTGAAATTTTCCGGATTGACTGACCTTCATGTCTTAAAGTAATGATGGACTGTCGTTTCTCTTTGGTTATTTGAGCTGTCCTTGCCATAATATGGACTTGGTCTTTTACCAAATAGGGCTATCTTCATTATACAACCCCTATCTTGTCACAACACAACTGATTGGCTCAAACGCATTAAGAAGAAAAGAAATTCCACAAATTCACTTTTAACAAGGCACACCTGTTAATTGAAATGCATTCCAGGTGACTACCTCATGAAGCTGGTTGAGAGAATGCCAAGAGTGTGCAAAGCTTTCATCAAGGCAAAGGGAGGCTACTTTGAAGAATCTCAAATATAAAATATATTTTGATTTGTTTAACACCTTTTTGGTTACTACATGATTCCATATGTGTTATTTCATAGTTTTGATGTCAATACTATTATTCTACAATGTAGAAAATAGTAAAACATTAAGAAAAACCCTGGAATGAGTAGGTGTGTCCAAACTTTTGACTGGTACTGTATGTATATATATATTATTTTGTTACTGTTTTTTTTATTTATAAAAATATACAGTGGGGAGAACAAGTATTTGATACACTGCCGATTTTGCAGGTTTTCCTACTTACAAAGCATGTAGAGGTCTGTCATTTTTTATCATAGGTACACTTCAACTGTGAGAGACGGAATCTAAAACAAAAATCCAGAAAATCACATTGTATGATTTTTAAGTAATTAATTTGCATTTTATTGCATTACATAAGTATTTGATACATCAGAAGGGCAGAACTTAATATTTGGTACAGAAACCTTTGTTTGCAATTACAGAGATCATACGTTTCCTGTAGTTCTTGACCAGGTTTGCACACACTGCAGCAGGGATTTTGGCCCACTCCTCCATACAGACCTGCTCCAGATCCTTCAGGTTTCGGAGCTGTCGCTGGGCAATACAGACTTTCAGCTCCCTCCAAAGATTTTCTATTGGGTTCAGGTCTGGAGACTGGCTAGGCCACTCCAGGACCTTGAGATGCTTCTTACGGAGCCACTCCTTAGTTGCCCTGGCTGTGTGTTTCGGGTCGTTGTCATGCTGGAAGACCCAGCCACGACCCATCTTCAATGCTCTTACTGAGGGAAGGAGGTTGTTGGCCAAGATCTCGCGATACATGTCCCCACCCATCCTCCCCTCAATACGGTGCAGTCGTCCTGTCCCCTTTGCAGAAAAGCATCCCCAAAGAATGATGTTTCCACCTCCATGCTTCACGGTTGGGATGGTGTTCTTGGGGTTGTACTCAACCTTCTTCTTCCTCCAAACACGGCGAGTGGAGTTTAGACCAAAAAGCTCTATTTTTGTCTCATCAGACCACATGACCTTCTCCCATTCCTCCTCTGGATCATCCAGATGGTCATTGGCAAACTTCAGACGGGCCTGGACATGCGCTGGCTTGAGCAGGGGGACCTTGCGTGCCCTGCAGGATTTTAATCCATGACGGCGTAGTGTGTTACTAATGGTTTTCTTTGAGACTGTGGTCCCAGCTCTCTTCAGGTCATTGACCAGGTCCTGCCGTGTAGTTTTGGGCTGATCCCTCACCTTCCTCATGAACATTGATGCCCCACGAGGTGAGATCTTGCATGGAGCCCCAGACCGAGGGTGATTGACCGTCATCTTTAACTTCTTCCATTTTCTAATAATTGCGCCAACAGTTGTTGCCTTCTCACCAAGCTGCTTGCCTATTGTCCTGTAGCCCATCCCAGCCTTGTGCAGGTCTACAATTTTATCCCTGATGTCCTTACACAGCTCTCTGGTCTTGGCCATTGTGGAGAGGTTGGAGTCTGTTTGATTGAGTGTGTGGACAGGTGTCTTTTATACAGGTAACGAGTTCAAACAGGTGCAGTTAATACAGGTAATGAGTGGAGAACAGGAGGGCTTCTTAAAGAAAAACTAACAGGTCTGTGAGAGCTGGAATTCTTACTGGTTGGTAGGTGATCAAATACTTATGTCATGCAATAAAATGCAAATTAATTACTTAAAAATCATACAATGTGATTTTCTGGATTTTTGTTTTAGATTCCGTCTCTCACAGTTGAAGTGTACCTATGATAAAAAAATTACAGACCTCTACATGCTTTGTAAGTAGGAAAACCTGCAAAATCGGCAGTGTATCAAATACTTGTTCTCCCCACAGTATATGTATTCATAATTTTTGTTTTTGGACATAAAATCCCCAGGAAATGAGCTCAAAGTAATTTTAATTTATGAAATCTGTTCCCAAGCATTCCCACGCATAAATAGAGGCATATCCGATCATATCCCTGTGTAAAGTTTGAAATTATTCTGTTTTTGTCAATTACTATATCTGTTTGGGATTCTTGTTGTCATTTTGCAGTGTACAAATTATTTATTAGGGATATATTTGGGGACCCAGGCCTCCAGACCTGGGTTCAAATACTATTTCAAATATTTCAAATACTTTGAGCTTTTGCTCTAGTCTGCCTGGAGTACCAGATGATTGAGGTTTACCGTTTTGGGACTATTCTATTTGTCCATTAAGCCAGACCAGCTCAATCAAACACAGATTCAGTATTTTTTATTATTTCAAATAATATTTGAACCCAGGTCTGATGGCCTTCTCTCAGAGAGAACCAAAGCCACGAAAATATTTCCATGAATAGAATGTCATACATCTTGAAAAGTACTTCCTGCAGTACTGTTAAATAGGATGAGTTAATGGCATTAGATATTTTAACCATATTTGCCTCAATCAATCAAATGTATTTATAAAGCTCTTTTTACATCAGTAGGTCACAAAGTGCTTATACAGAAACCCAGCCTAAAACCCCAAACAGCAAGCAATGCCGATGTAAAAGCATGGTGGCTAGGAAAAACACCCTAGAAAGGCCGGAACCTAGGAAGAAACCTAGAGAGGAACCAGGCTCTGATGGGTGGCCAGTCCTCTTATGGTTGTGCTGGGTGGAGACTATAAGAGTACATGGCCATTTAAGGCCAGATTGTTCTTCAAGATGTTTAAACGTTCATAGATGATCATCAAGGTCAACTAATAATCACAGTGCTTGTAGAGGGTGCAACAGGTCAGTACCTCAGGAGTAAATTGGCTTTTCAGTTGGCTTTTCATAGCCGAGCATTCAGAGGTCAAGACAGCAGGTGCGGTAGAGAGAGAGAGTTAAAAACAGCAGATCCGGGACAAGGTAGCACATCCGCTGAACAGGTCAGGGTTCCCTAGCCGCAGGCAGAACAGTTGAAACTGGAGCAGCAGGATGACCAGGTGGACTAGGGACAGCCAGGAGTCGTCAGGTCAGGTAGTCCTGAGGCATGATCCTAGGGCTCAGGTCCTCCTGGAGGGAAGGGAGAGAGGGAGAGAGAGAGAATTAGAGGGAGCATACTTAAATTCACACAGGACGCCAGATAAAACAGGAGAATTACACCAGATATAACAGACTGACCCTAGCCCCCCGGCACATAGACTATTGCAGCATAGATACAGTCAGACTGCCTCTGGCTGTATTGCAGCATAGACACAGTCAGACTGCCTCTGGCTGTATTGCAGCATAGATACAGTCAGACTGCCTCTGACTGTATTGTTGATGAATGTTCCCAGGGTGCCACCCTTGAAGAGATGAGACAGGCATTCCCTTTGCCAATGGGACCTCCTGGGGCTAAAGTAAGCACAATGTTCAAACTTTGCATGGTTCTATCTATAATTTAATCTAATGGGCATAGTCAGCTGCAGCATCTACACCAACTGCCTGGTAAGATGTGTATACTGTATATGTTGATTGATTGATTGACATGGATGGATTGGTGGATGGATTGGTGGGTTGATGGATGGATTAGTGGGTGGATTGGTGGATTGATGGATGGGTGGATGGATGGATGGGTGTGTGGGTGGGTGGGTGGATTGGTTGGATGGATGGGTGGATGGGTGGGTGGATGGGTGGGTGGGTGGGTGGGTGGGTGGGTGGGTGGATTGGTTGATGGATGGATGGATGGATGGATGGATTGGTGGATGGATTTGTGGGTTGATGGATGGATTAGTGGGTGGATTGGTGGATGGATGGGTGGATGGATGGATGGATGGGTGGATGGATGGGTGGGTGGGTGGGTGGATTGGTGGATGGATGGATGGATGGATGGATGGATGGATGGATGGATGGATGGATGGATCGGTGGATTTGAGGTTGGATGGATTGGTGGGTTGGTGGATGGATGGATGGATGGATTGGTGGGTTGGTGGATGGATGGATGGATGGATGGATGGATGGATGGTGGGATGGATGGATGGATGGTGGGATGAATGGATGGATCGGTGGATTTGAGGTTGGATGGATTGGTGGGATGGTGGATGGATAGATGGTGGTTTGGTGGTTTGGTGGGTTGATGGATGGATGGATGGATGAATGGTGGGTTGGTGGATGGATTGGTGGGTTTGTGGATGGATGGATGGTGTATTGGTGGATGGATGAATGGTGGGTTGGTGGATGGATGGATGGATGGATGGATTGGTGGATGGATTTGTGGGTTGATGGATGGATTAGTGGGTGGATTGGTGGATGGATGGGTGGATGGATGGATGGATGGATCGGTGGATTTGAGGTTGGATGGATTGGTGGGTTGGTGGATGGATGGATTGGTGGGTTGGTGGATGGATGGATGGATGGATGGATGGATGGATGGATGGTGGGATGGATGGATGGATGGTGGGATGAATGGATGGATTGGTGGATTTGAGGTTGGATGGATTGGTGGGATGGTGGATGGATAGATGGTGGTTTGGTGGGTTGATGGATGGATGGATGGATGAATGGTGGGTTGGTGGATGGATTGGTGGGTTTGTGGATGGATGGATGGTGTATTGGTGGATGGATGAATGGTGGGTTGGTGGATGGATTGGTTGATGGATGGATGGATGGATGGATGGATTGGTGGATTGGTGGATGGATGAATGGTGGGTTGGTGGATGGATTGGTGGGTTTGTGGATGGATGGTGTATTGATTGATTGATTACATATGATCCTATATAGGACATGTGATTTATATGAGTTGATATGATCCAAAGTGGCTAGCTGGGCTTAGCTTTAGGCTTGTATGTGGAATGTGCTTGATATCATGCATTCTGAATGCAAGTTTCCCTCTCTGCTCCTCTGTCTCTGTGTTTAGGGTCCACCAGGGATGAAGGTACATTACTTTACTTTATTGATGATTGAAGATATAACTGATGTGGAATTGTAATGTCTACTTTATATGTTCAGGGAGAGCAAGGAGAGAGCAGATTGAAAGGAAAGAAAGTAATGTGTTCTCAGTAAAAAAATAATTATTTATTCATGAAATGTATTATAAAGTGTTACCAAATATTGTTTCACACATCCAATCAATTTAATTAAATAAGTGAGGACTTTGGAAATGACATTGTTTTGACCTGTCATACTCCTATTCCTCAGGGTGACGCTGGTCTTCCAGGGAAAGCAGCTGACATGAAGGTAGACATCTCAGAACTACATTAACGCCACATACATTTCATGGTAAACAACAAATCATGGGAATTTTTATTTTATTTTCTCCTTCCCAGAACATTGAAGTCATGTTTGAAGACTATGGCATAAGGGTAAGCTCTTGACTCTGAATCCCAAACAGTTTTGTAGTTCAAAGAGTTTTTCATTTCACTGCCCAAGGTGGCTGTCTCATTAAGAAAGACTCTGTTTCCCAGCTGCCCTTGCTGAAGGCACTGATTGACAGGCTGCTGCAGGGCGGCATGGAGGAGCTTCTGCAGGAGCTAACCACCTCTAGGAGAATCAATGAGAAGGAGAACCACGGCTCCAACATTATCACTGACTACACAGTATGTACACAGTCCATGCATATCTCTTCAACCCTAATCACACCAGAGGACATACCTGGTCATTTAGTGGGTTATTCCTGGGAGAAGTTCAATGAGGAAAATTGGAATTGGAATGTCAATTCTCTTTCTGAATTGACTGAATTGAAATGTAATTTACCATAACCCTGGTGACAAGCCTGGTATCAGAACTCTTAGTTAGTGCTGGACTCATGAGTGTGTTAGTGCTGGACTCATGAGTGTGTTAGTGTTGGACTCATGAGTGTGTCCGTGCTGGACTCATGAGTGTGTTAGTGCTGGACTCATGAGTGTGTTAGTGTTGGACTCATGAGTGTGTCCGTGTTGGACTCATGAGTGTGTCCGTGTTGGACTCATGAGTGTGTCCGTGTTGGACTCATGAGTGTGTTAGTGTTGGACTCATGAGTGTGTCCGTGTTGGACTCATGAGTGTGTCCGTGTTGGACTCATGAGTGTGTCCGTGTTGGACTCATGAGTGTGTCCGTGTTGGACTCATGAGTGTGTTAGTGTTGGACTCATGAGTGTGTCCGTGTTGGACTCATGAGTGTGTCCGTGTTGGACTCATGAGTGTGTCCGTGTTGGACTCATGAGTGTGTCCGTGTTGGACTCATGAGTGTGTCCGTGTTGGACTCATGAGTGTGTTAGTGTTGGACTCATGAGTGTGTCCGTGTTGGACTCATGAGTGTGTCCGTGTTGGACTCATGAGTGTGTCCGTGTTGGACTCATGAGTGTGTCCGTGTTGGACTCATGAGTGTGTTAGTGTTGGACTCATGAGTGTGTCCGTGTTGGACTCATGAGTGTGTCCGTGTTGGACTCATGAGTGTGTCCGTGTTGGACTCATGAGTGTGTTAGTGTTGGACTCATGAGTGTGTCCGTGTTGGACTCATGAGTGTGTCCGTGTTGGACTCATGAGTGTGTCCGTGTTGGACTCATGAGTGTGTTAGTGTTGGACTCATGAGTGTGTCCGTGTTGGACTCATGAGTGTGTCCGTGTTGGACTCATGAGTGTGTCCGTGTTGGACTCATTAGTGTGTCCGTGTTGGACTCATGAGTGTGTTAGTGTTGGACTCATGAGTGTGTCCGTGTTGGACTCATGAGTGTGTCCGTGTTGGACTCATGAGTGTGTCCGTGTTGGACTCATGAGTGTGTCCGTGTTGGACTCATGAGTGTGTCCGTGTTGGACTCATGAGTGTGTTAGTGTTGGACTCATGAGTGTGTTAGTGTTGGACTCATGAGTGTGTCCGTGTTGGACTCATGAGTGTGTCCGTGTTGGACTCATGAGTGTGTCCGTGTTGGACTCATGAGTGTGTCCGTGTTGGACTCATGAGTGTGTTAGTGTTGGACTCATGAGTGTGTCCGTGTTGGACTCATGAGTGTGTCCGTGTTGGACTCATGAGTGTGTCCGTGTTGGACTCATGAGTGTGTCCGTGTTGGACTCATGAGTGTGTTAGTGTTGGACTCATGAGTGTGTCCGTGTTGGACTCATGAGTGTGTCCGTGTTGGACTCATGAGTGTGTCCGTGCTGGACTCATGAGTGTGTCCGTGTTGGACTCATGAGTGTGTCCGTGCTGGACTCATGAGTGTGTCCGTGCTGGACTCATGAGTGTGTCCGTGTTGGACTCATGAGTGCGTCCGTGCTCGACTCATGAGTGTGTTAGTGCTCGACTCATGAGTGTGTGTTTTGAACAGAGAACTGTAAAGTATGAGATCTCCAAGGAGCCTCTGACAGAGATGGACACCATAGAGGAGGCAGTTGACTCTGACCTAGACAGACAGCTACCAGAACCTAACTCTGTAAGTATCCACTCCAAACATGCTACATGACATAGGAATGCTTTCCCTCACACATATTAAACCTAACCCTAACACAAAAAAAGCCAGTTCTATGGAGATTCTCAATTGAGTATTGTTTTTAGTCCAGGACTAGTCTTTATCTGTATCCCAGAAATCAACCCATATTGTAAAGCCCAGTCTATTTATGTATCCGAACAGATACACTGTTGTACTACACTATGTAGTTATTCATCCAGTTCTCTATCTCATGAAGGATGCTTTGAATGAAACGGCGGAGGGCCCCACATTCTGGAGCCTCACCCCTCTTAATGGTCTTAATGGGGTCCAAGACGTGGGGAGGATAGAGAGCACCTCTAAGGGGATAGAGGGGACACTGACAATGGACGAGGACTTCAGTGAAGCTCCCTCGCCCAAGTTGACTTTATCAAACTCAACATTTAACAACACTATGTCTGAAGAGGTAAGGGGTACGTCTTCTACTCAAACCCCACAGCCAAACAGGGTCTCTACTCAAAACCACAACCAAACAGTGGCTGTCAAATTGACTTTTACAAGTGAACTATGAATTGTACAAGATCTGTGTGTGTGTGTGTGTGTGTGTGTGTGTGTGTGTGTGTGTGTGTGTGTGTGTGTGTGTGTGTGTGTGTGTGTGTGTGTGTGTGTGTGTGTGTGTGTGTGTGTGTGTGTTGTAGAGGGTCTCTGAGGTACCAGGGGCAATAGTAGAAACTGTTCTCCTCAGTGAGGAAGACTCCTTGAAGAAAAAGAAGAGTCGAGAACGGAAGGTGATGTCACTACAAATAGATCTTTTTTTATACATCTGATAAACACAACCTTGTTGGATTCAAATACATTTCAACATTTGAGAAAAGTGTGTAATTTGGACATAAATTATGCAATTAAATGTAAGTTGTTCACAACCTATTTGTATTCATGACTATACAAACAAATGTTATATTTAAATAGGTCTAAATAGATACTGTAAAAGAAAATATGTAAACTTTCCCTTTAACATTTTCTTACATTTACATATTTTTTTGCGATCATTTTCTCTCCCATTAATCAGCCCATGAGATAGATATAAATATCTTTGACCATAACTACTACAGCATGTTAGATCTGTATTTCCTATAAAGCATTACAACTTTTAACTGTGAAATTCTGAACCAGGGCAAGGGACAGAAAGGACGACATAAGAGGCAACGACAACGCCTGGTAAACGCCCAAACTAAAGATGTAGTCAAAATAACCATATAAACGCCCAAACTAAACATGTCTAACATTTACGTTGTCACAGTCTGTTGCTAAGCATGTCACCCTTACCTGTTTTAACCTCAACTACTTCAAATGACAGTGAGAAAATAATTACCATCATTTCTTTCTCAGCAAACATAACATTTATCAAATTCTAAACCTAAATTTAAACTAAGCTTATTAAACGGTACTTGCTGTGCCTAACTTGACCAATAAAAGGTATTAAATCATCATAACAGACATTTTAAAATGACTAAAAGCATGAATTTTTTTCTCCTAACTTGCTTTTTTGTTTTGTCCTTATTGTTTAAGACTTGTAAGTCATGTCCTGTACTCTCTCTTTGCTGCTTTGCGTCAAATACATAATTACGATAGACATGTTTATGAAAGATATCTCCTCTTGATCCCATTTACATATGGGACTCACCTTTTTCTCTCCTCTCTAAAGACGAGTACGGAGGAGGAGGAGGAAGCGGAGGAGGAGGAATTATACGATGGGGAAGAGTACAGTTATGAATATGAGGTGAGTAACTGTCAAGTGAGATGTAAATTAACATTCCTAATTATTTGATTGGTACATATTATTAATCCTAACTACAGTATTAATTCTGTGGGTGGACACCCTATGACGTCACCTTTCCTAGTACACCTCAGGGATCAGGGTTGGAATGACACATTTAGCTCACTGGGCTGCCCATTACCCACACCAATACTTTGAGTCTTATAGCAGTGCCCTGATTGTGTTATGGTAGTGATCAGCATAGTGTGGGAACCCTCCTAATTCAAACTCTCCAAACTCAAATGATTACTGAGTTAAAAGAAGGTAGCTGAAACTCAATTACTCTGATGCAATACATGTATTAATGAGTCCATCACACACATTCATGAGGAGGGTGTGTAGTTGACCTTGCATGTGTACATCTCTAGAGACAAAATGAGGAAGTCATATTTTCTCCCACATAGATATATACAGTAGATTTTGTTATAAAGTTTTATTTTATTTAACCTTTATTTAACTAGGCAAGTCAGTTAAGAACAGATTCTTATTTACAATGATGGCCTACCCCGGCCAAACCCTCCCCTAACCCTGACGACGCTTGGCCAATTGTGCTCCGCCCTATGGGACTCCCGATCACGGCCGGTTGTGATACAGCCCGGGATCGAGCCTTAGGCCTTAGACCGCTGCGCCACTCGGGAGCCCAAATTAGAGTCCCCACCCACTTCCCTGAAAATAATGAATTACTAGGAATTGATTAGTTTATCATTATATGCCAGTGTAGTGATGACACACCACACCTGTTATTAATTGTGGTTTGCGTGTCGAACTCAGATGACTGTCTCACTCACCAGTAACGCTGTCATTATTTTGTTACGTTCAAAAAACATTTTGGAATGGAATGTTTTTGATCGTTTTTCTGAAATTTTGTTAAAGGATTCCACAGATGATCCCTTACTGTCAATGGAAAAGCAAGGGGAGTTTGAAATCACAACAGAAAGCACACTACATGGAATGAGCAAAGAGGTGAACACTTTTTCTTTGCCACTGTATCTCTAGATATAGAAAAATGATAGTAAAGACAACGGATAGTAAAACATGTCATTTTCATTTTGACCTTTGAACCAGGAAATGTACATACGGCATTCTGTCCAGTAGTGGTCATTACTGATTATATGTCCATGTTTGTTAGAGTGGCCTGACAACTTTAGGTCCATATCCATCCCAGTCACCGGGAGGCAGCGAAAAGGTATGGAACTGGAGCTCTTTTCCTGAGATACTTTGTCAAGTGCAAACTGTGTCAAGCAGAGCCAGCACCATGGACAGCTCTGAGTTG
The DNA here is from genome assembly GCF_016432855.1 of Salvelinus namaycush. NCBI lineage: Eukaryota > Metazoa > Chordata > Actinopteri > Salmoniformes > Salmonidae > Salvelinus > Salvelinus namaycush. The sequence continues at coordinate 25,091,862 of NC_052344.1, read as the reverse complement.
AGTGGTAGAAGGCTATGTGACGTGTGTGTGTGTGTTTGCTGTATTATATATTGTTCTTGAAACATGCTACACTTTGTTCCAAAGCAGGGGGAATTCATCACACCTATCCTTCCCAGCACAACGGAACAAACAGAGAAGGTAAGTCTGTGACTGACTGCATGACGCTTTACTGACCATGATCCTTAGGGATATGGGGTGTAAATGGACACAACTAGACTTCTATTCGTCTTTACTACCCATGATCCTGAGGGATATGGGGTGTAAATGGACACACCTAGACTTCTATTCATCTTTACTGACCATCCTGAGGGATATGGGGTGTAAATGGACACAACTAGACTTCTATTCATCTTTACTGACCATCCTGAGGGATATGAGGTGTAAATGGACACAACTAGACTTCTATTCGTCTTTACTACCCATGATCCTGAGGGATATGGGGTGTAAATGGACACAACTAGACTTATATTCATCTTTACTGACCATCCTGAGGGATATGGGGTGTAAATGGACACACCTAGACTTCTATTCATCTTTACTAACCATGATCCTGAGGGATATGGGGTGTAAATGGACACAACTAGACTTCTATTCGTCTTTACTACCCATGATCCTGAGGGATATGAGGTGTAAATGGACACACCTAGACTTCTATTCATCTTTACTAACCATCCTGAGGGATATGGGGTGTAAATGGACACACCTAGACTTCTATTCATCTTTACTAACCATGATCCTGAGGGATATGGGGTGTAAATGGACACAACTAGACTTCTATTCATCTTTACTGACCATCCTGAGGGATATGGGGTGTAAATGGACACACCTAGACTTCTATTCATCTTTACTAACCATGATCCTGAGGGATATGGGGTGTAAATGGACACAACTAGACTTCTTTTCGTCTTTACTACCCATGATCCTGAGGGATATGAGGTGTAAATGGACACACCTAGACTTCTATTCATCTTTACTAACCATCCTGAGGGATATGGGGTGTAAATGGACACAACTAGACTTCTATTCGTCTTTACTAATGGTGTTTCAGTCCATGCATTCCTCCGTTGGACTGTGGGTGTATGAATGTGATGCAAAGTGCTTTGATCCAATGATTTTCATTGGCATTCCAATACAAAGGTTGTAGGTAATTGATATAATTTATATTTTCTAACTTCATCTTCTTTATGTGTTTCTTGGTTGATTAGAATTTCCCAAAAGAAAGCCCTGCCCAGTGTTCAATAACATGAATACATAGTCAGATTGTGTCATAATAATGATTGGCCAACCATCTCAGTGATCTGAGCACTTGTCATCACTGCGTACGTTGAGATCTTTCGTCTGACTAACAACTGTGAACATTTCACCAGTGCAAAAGGTACCACAATACAATTTTAAACATTAATTATTCGGCCTGCGTGATAAAAAAATATTTAAAGACTTAAATAAACAAAAATTTTATTTCACTTAAAACTTCTTATGGCTGCAATCCCGTTAACGGGATGATATGACAACAGCCAGTGAAGGTGCAGGGTGCCAAATTCAAACAACAGAAATCTCATAATTAAAATTTCTCAAACATTCATGTATCTTATACCATTTTAAAGGTAATCTTGTTGCTAATCCCACCAAAGTGTCCGATTTCAAATAGGCTTTTCAGCGAAAGCATCACAAACGATTATGTTAGGTCACCACCAACTCACAGAAAAATTCTGCCATTTTTCCAGCCAAAGAGAGGAGTCACAAAAAGCACAAATAGAGATAAAATTAATCACTAACCTTTGATGATCTTCATCACATGACACTCATAGGACTTCATGTTACACAATACATTATATGTCTTGTTCGATTAAGTTCATATTTATATCCAAAAACCTGAGTTTACATTGGCGCCATGTTCAGAAATGCCTCCAAAATATCCGGAGAAATTGCAGAGCCACGTCAAATAACAGAAATACTCATCATAAACTTTGATGAAAGATACATGTTTTACATAGAATTAAAGATACACTTGTTCTTAATGCAACCGCTATGTCAGATTTCAAAAAGCTTTACGGCAAAACACAATATTCAATAATCTGAAAACAGCGTTCAGCCACAAAAGCATGCCATACAGTTACCCACCAAATTGTACAGTCAACAAAACTCATAAAAAGCATTATAAATCTTCACTTACCTTTGCTGATCTTCGTCGGAATGCACTCCCAGGACTCCCACTTCCACAAGAAATGTTCGGTTGGTTCGGTAATGTCCGTCATTTATGTCCAAATATCTATTTTTGTTAGCGTGTTAAACAAATCCAGCATCAGGAAGCGCGTTCACTAAAAGCTAACGAAATGTCCAAAAGTTCCGTAACAGTCCGTAGAAACATGTCAAACGATGTATTGAATCAATCTTTAGAATGTTTTTAACATAAATCTTGAATAACGTTCCAACCGGAGAATTACATTGACTTCAGATGAGCGATGGAACAGAGCTCCCTCTCATGTGAACGCGCACGGTGAAAGCATGGTCAGGTCATGGCAGACCTGACTAATTCCCCTCTCATTCGGCCCCCCTTCACAGTAGAGGCATCAGACAAGGTCCTACAGACTGTTGACATCTAGTGGAAGCCGTAGGAAGTGCAAACTCATCCATATCTCACTGTGATTTCAATAGGATCTTGGTTGAAAATCGACCAGACTCAGAATTCCCACTTCCCGTTTGGATTTTTTCTCAGGTTTTTGCCTGCCATATGAGTTCTGTTATACAGAACAGACATAATTCAAACAGTTTTAGAAACTTCAGAGTGTTTTCTATTCAATACTAATAATAATATGCATATATTAGCAACTATGACTGAGGAGCAGGCCGTTTACTCTGGGCACCTCTGTGCACCTTTCATCCAAGCTACTCAATACTGCCCCTGCAGCCATAAGAAGTTAAAGATTTAACACAACTGGGCCAACATACAATGGAAGACATACATACTGTATCCCAGCATGCATTGTGGCATGACCTCTGAACTTTTCCTGAATGGTAATGTCAAGAGCTGCAACCAAAATTGACTTTTCCAATGACACTTTTAGCTCACTGGGCTGCCCATTACCCACACCAATACTTTGAGTCTTATAGCAGTGCCCTGATTGTGTTATGGTAGTGATCAGCATAGTGTGGGAACCCTCCTAATTCAAACTCTCCAAACTCAAATGATTACTGAGTTAAAAGAAGGTAGCTGAAACTCAATTACTCTGATGCAATACATGTATTAATGAGTCCATCACACACATTCATGAGGAGGGTGTGTAGTTGACCTTGCATGTGTACATCTTTAGAGACAAAATTAGGAAGTCATACAGTTGATTAGGGTCCCCACCCACTTCCCTGAAAATAATTAATTACTAGGAATTGATTAGTTTCTGATTATATGCCAGTGTATTGATGACACACCACACCTGTTATTAATTGTGGTTTGCGTGTCGAACTCAGATGACTGTCTCACTCACCAGTAACGCTGTCATTATTTTGTTACGTTCAAAAAACATTTTGGAATGGAATGTTTTTGATCGTTTTTCTGAAATTTTGTTAAAGGATTCCACAGATGATCCCTTATTGTCAATGGAAAAGCAAGGGGAGTTTGAAATCACAACAGAAAGCACACTACATGGAATGAGCAAAGAGGTGAACACTTTTTCTTTGCCACTGTATCTCTAGATATAGAAAAATGATAGTAAAGACAACGGATAGTAAAACATGTCATTTTCATTTTGACCTTTGAACCAGGAAATGTACATACGGCATTCTGTCCAGTAGTGGTCATTACTGATTATATGTCCATGTTTGTTAGAGTGGCCTGACAACTTTAGGTCCATATCCATCCCAGTCACCGGGAGACAGCGAAAAGGTATGGAACTGGAGCTCTTTTCCTGAGATACTTTGTCAAGTGCAAACTGTGTCAAGCAGAGCCAGCACCATGGACAGCTCTGAGTTGAGTGGTATAAGGCTATGTGACGTGTGTGTTTGCTGTATTATATATTTTTCTTGAAACATGCTACATTTTGTTCCGAAGCAGGGGGAATTAATCACACCTATCCTTCCCAGCACAACGGAAGAAACAGAGAAGGTAAGTCTGTGACTGACTGCATGACGCTTTACTGACCATGATCCTGAGGGATATGGGGTGTAAATGGACACACCTAGACTTCTATTCGTCTTTACTAACCATAATCCTGAGGGATATGGGGTGTAAATGGACACACCTAGACTTCTATTCGTCTTTACTAACCATAATCCTAAGGGATATGGAGTGTAAATGGACACAACTAGACTTATATTTGTCTATACTAACCATGCTCCTGAGGGATATGAGGTGTAAATGGACACAACTAGACTTCTATTTGTCTTTACTACCCATGATCCTGAGGGATATGAGGTGTAAATGGACACAACTAGACTTCTATTTGTCTTTACTAATGGTGTTTCAGTCCATGCATTCCTCCGTTGGACTGTGGGTGTATGAATGTGATGCAAAGTGCTTTGATCCAATGATTTTCATTGGCATTCCAATACAAAGGTTGTAGGTAATTGATATAATTTATATTTTCTAACTTCATCTTCTTTATGTGTTTCTTGGTTGATTAGAATTTCCCAAAAGAAAGCCCTGCCCAGTGTTCAATAACATGAATACATAGTCAGATTGTGTCATAATAATGATTGGCCAACCATCTTAGTGATCTGAGCACTTGTCATCACTGCGTACGTTGAGATCTTTCGTCTGACTAACAACTGTGAACATTTCACCAGTGCAAAAGGTACCACAATTCCAATTGTAATTTTAAACAATAAATATTAGGCCATCGTTATAAAAAAAGTTTATAAAGACATTTATTAAAAGATTGGACACAAATGGGCCAACTTGCAATGGAAGACATCCATATACCAGCATGCATTGAGCATGACCTCTGAACTCTGCGTGAATGGGAATGTCAAGAGCTGCAAACAAAATATGAACTCTTCATGAGTGAATTTATACACTTACTGATTAAAACATTTTATCTGTTTTTTTGTTTACTTTTTTTTTTAACACAGGACCTTTCCTAAATCCAGAAAGATTGAGACTGTAGATTTGTAAGCACAGAGTGTTTGTATAAACTGTGAAGTGTATCGCTGGTGAGGAGCAGTCTACCCTTAACCTGACCAGCATAACATGAGGAGGGACTTCGCTTCGTCGCGCAATGATGATGTCATTTGTCCAATGTCACTCGTCCAATGCCACTTCTATGACCAGAATCGTGTTTTATACTTAATCCAAGTACCTAAAAGATGAACAATACATAGGTAAAAGCTAAGTTAAATCAAGACAGTGTATTATATAATGATTATTGGACTAATAAATTCTTCCATCAGATGTCAGTGTTATTTTAGCATTGACTTTGCATCAACTAACTTATTTATGAAAGAAGTTCAAAATGTTACATTGGACCTGAGCTATAGTATAGCTTCTCTCTGTCGCTTCAGTATTACAACAGTTTTTACCTCCTCGTAATTTGTTCAACCATATTCTAATGTTTTCAGTGTATCGCTGCTTATCAATTCCTCAACCAAACGTTATTTATTGAAAACATGGAAATAGATTGTATTTTCTTCCTTTTCTGTATTAGTTACTACTTTTTCAATGAAATGTGTTTCCATCATATTCTTCAGAATATATAGTATTGAAACGTGTTTTCACTGGTGAAATGTTGTCAGTCTAAAGTTCTCCCTTTGTATTTAACCTCTCTGTGTGCATGTAAGTAAATGTTCAAATGATCAAAAGTCTTTGTGTCTTCTTTCATCTAACATTAGCCTGTAATCCATTTCTGATACTTCATCATCTGAAGGGACATATACACTTGATCCAGGGCTGCGCACGGATGCACGCACACTCACACTCACACTCACACACACACATACTCACACTCACACACACACACACACACACACATACTCACACTCACACTCACACACACACACACACACACACACACACACTCATGAGTGGGACACTACGGCTGTAGGCCAAGCACCATGGGAACTCCCCACAGTGGTAATGGCACATCAATGACTTATAATCAATGACTCATGAAGTGATTTTGGGAATTGGCAGGCGAAACCATCTCATGTCCGGGTCAGAGTAAGGAAGAGCGCCCCCTGGCCTGATTACATGGTAAGTACACAGAAAAAATATGGACTACCATTAGAATATGTAAGAGTTAATCATTTTTAGAAAACAATGGCATTTGCCAGAAATATTTGAGTCTTTGCTGTTTCAGGCATACATGCCAGGAACTGCTGGAGGAAGAAATCGATACCATGACGGACAAAAAGTAAACAGATTTATTTACTAGGGATATTTTTCTATTACACTGATATCAACTACTCATAGGTTGTTATCAAATCAGCAGTTAGCATGGAGGGAATGGCACAGGGAATGGGTTCAGAGAAGTTATTACATGGTCAAATCAAACAACGTGTGAACATTCCCTCTTTCAGTTTTTAAAGTCACAGTCGGGAGCAAGAGGTTCCAAGAAATTACATGTAAGTGTTGCTCAGCCAAAACATATTGGTGAATTGCTCAACGGAAGGACCGTAGTTTTGATTCACTTTGAACATCAAAATAAATCCATATGAATTAATCGCTATTTAAGTCCAATGAATTGAGAAATCAATCAGTAAACCAACCAATTTCTTATTTGTGGTTCCAGAGACAGAAACAAGAAAACAGAGACCCTCAGCCTGACCCTGAATCCTATACAGAGAGGGAGGTTGACTATGAAACAGAAAGAGACTGGGAGACACCAACAGAGATGGAGGGAGAGAGAGAACCCATAGCAGCAGAGGAAGAGACACCATGGGAAAGACATAGAGAGAGGGAGATGGTAGAAAAGAAAGGAAAAGAGACGGAAGGAGAGATATACCATGATGCAGAAAGAGAGGGAGAGGAGGAGAGAAGTGGCGACTCTGAATGGGACACGGAGGAGGACAGTGAATACGAGAGGGAGAGAGAGGGGGAAAGGATGGAGATGGAGAGAGAGAGGATAGAGCTTGAAAAAGAGAGGGAAGCAGAGCTGGAGTTGCAGAGGGAGAAAATAGAGAGGGAGAGACAACTAGAGAGGGAGAACGTGGAAAAGGAGAGGGAGAGTGAACTAGAGAGCGAGAGAACAGAGATGGAGGGAGGTAGAGACCTGGACAGGGGGAGAGAGGAGTGGGAGAGACGGAGGCAGGAGATGGAAAGAGAGAGCGGAAGACAAGGAGAGTACGAGGAGGAAGGAGGAGTAAGACCCTATCCAGGGCCAGAATATGACTATTTGAAGGTAAACACACACACATCCCCCAATCAAAGTGCTGTGAAGATGACATGGTAAAAACACCTGTTCTGTTACCGTCATCTATCACGCATTTCTATCAGGTTCCTTTTTGTGTTCCTTTTTGAGTGGTTCCTTCTGTTTTCTAAAGGGTGCACCGGGTGAAAATGGACTTCCGGGACCGAAGGTGATTACCAATCATTTTCAAATAAAACAGTGTCTTCAAATGGAGTGAAAGAACAAGATGTCCTGAATCTGCCCCCATATCTCTACAGTACCACGTTGCAATAAGGAATCCTTTATACATAGTTTGTAAAGGCTGTATAAGAAGTTTGTAGACAATGTATTATTAATATGTTGATCAGTGATACCTTGTGCATGGCAGACAGTTCACACCACCAACATGAAGAGAACTACATGTTTTATAGTCTGTAGCTCTCTTAGAAATCAAGTCAAACCTTTAATAAAGGGTACCTTCATGTCATTTCAACCCAATCTGTCCTTACTTCCGTACACAGTGTCAATGTCACCAGGTCACAACATCAAACGTATCCTCGCTCCCCTCCTACCCTCGTCTCATTATCAGTGTCTTACACACACCCACACAGACACAGACACAGACACACACACAGACACACACACACCTATTTACCTACCCACATCTTCCCCTATAAGTTTGTCCATGTCTCTCTGCTCTCCTGTCAGTCAAACCAGCACTCAGAATGTTGGTCTTTGATGTCCCCAGAGTTCTATTTCTGATCCCCTCATTACGCAGTGGATTAATCATGTGGTATTAATAATTCCGTCTGTTAGTTGGCAGCATCGATACAAAACATATCCTTGAAAAACTCTATGGACTTTTTTCCCCCTCCGGCTGTCTGAATGTGATGGTACTATTTTGGTGCACGAGACGCAGACAGAGACATATGGAGAGAATTCACTTGAATAACAATCACTTTGTAACTGATTTGTTGACAATTCTCTTCGTTCTACCAGGGGGAACTTGGTGAAAAGGGACACAAGGTAAGTGCTTTTCCAATTCACTAATGTGATAGAGCAAAGCCCGAACCAACCTCTTTTTAAGCAATCATGTTTTGAACATTTAACTATTTTTATTTATTGAAATATCTAACTAGAAGGACTCCTGCACACTGTACTGTATATTTGCAAATGAAACGTATCCTATTGACATCGTTGTGTTGTTGTGCTTTTAGGGTGAGCCAGGTATTGGCCACAGAGGTCCTGTGGGACAAGCTGGTCCACCCGGAACTAAGGTAGACTCCCACACCATCACTTAGCTCTGCCCCTCTACTTAGTCAAAATCTATTTAGCTTTAACTGGCTTCAATTGACAATTTTGTCACCTGAGGGCCTGATTGTTGCTATGGAGATACAATAGTCTAGAGGAAACACTGAACTTCAGTAGCTGCTAGAGAAATACCAACACTGTCCTTATCTGTCTCCTATTAGCTGTCCCGCCACCCTCTCTCTGGGATTGTCTTTCTGTCTCTTTCTTTGTCAATTAATTTATGAATTGTTGTTATCTTCCATTTACAAAGCAAAAACACTCGAACGTATGGAATTAATAACTGCAAGGGAATTATAATTGTAGTTATACCAGTGTAGTTATTAGAGAAATGCAAAAAAAATATCCCTTTCTATCTTTGTTCCTCTGACTCTTCTTCTCTCCTTCTGTCTGTCTGCCTATCTGTCTCTCTCTATCTCTGTCTCATTCTCTCTTTCTGTCTGTGTCTGCCTGTCTGTCTCTCTTTCTGTCTGTTTCTGCATGGCTCTCCTACTCCCTCTGTCAGGGTGAGCCTGGTGAACTGGGGCCTTCTGGTGCTCAGGGTATCCAGGGAATCCGCGGTAACCCCGGTATCTCAGGTTCTCAGGGCCTGAGGGGTCAACCAGGAGACCCAGGAGAGGCGGGGAGAGAGGTGAGGAGCTCCCCGACCATCCCTTCAACCTGGGGCAAGGAGTTTGTCCTGATTACTGGAAGGCTTTGTACTCTAGTTTTAATAAACCCAACACCTTGTACTGTAGTTTTAATAAACCCAACACCTTATACTGTAGTTAAGAAACTCAACACCTTATACTGTAGTTTTAATAAACCCAACACCTTATTCTGTAGTTTTAATAAACCCAACACCTTGTACTGTAGTTTTAATAAACCCAACACCTTATACTGTAGTTTTAATAAACCCAACACCTTGTACTGTAGTTTTAATAAACCCAACACCTTATACTGTAGTTTTAATAAACCCAACACCTTATACTGTAGTTTTAATAAACCCAACACCTTGTACTGTAGTTTTAATAAACCCAACACCTTATACTGTAGTTTTAATAAACCCAACACCTTATTCTGTAGTTTTAATAAACTCAACACCTTGTACTGTAGTTTTAATAAACCCAACACCTTGTACTGTAGTTTTAATAAACCCAACACCTTATTCTGTAGTTTTAATAAACCCAACACCTTGTACTGTAGTTTTAATAAACCCAACACCTTGTACTGTAGTTTTAATAAACCCAACACCTTGTACTGTAGTTTTAATAAACCCAACACCTTATACTGTAGTTTTAATAAACCCAACACCTTGTACTGTAGTTTTAATAAACCCAACACCTTGTACTGTAGTTTTAATAAACCCAACACCTTGTACTGTAGTTTTAATAAACCCAACACCTTATACTGTAGTTTTAATAAACCCAACACCTTGTACTGTAGTTTTAATAAACCCAACACCTTGTACTGTAGTTTTAATAAACCCAACACCTTGTACTGTAGTTTTAATAAACTCAACACCTTGTACTGTAGTTTTAATAAACCCAACACCTTGTACTGTAGTTTTAATAAACCCAACACCTTGTACTGTAGTTTTAATAAACCCAACACCTTGTACTGTAGTTTTAATAAACCCAACACCTTGTACTGTAGTTTTAATAAACCCAACACCTTGTACTGTAGTTTTAATAAACCCAACCCCTTGTACTGTAGTTTTAATAAACCCAACACCTTGTACTGTAGTTTTAATAAACCCAACACCTTGTACTGTAGTTTTAATAAACCCAACACCTTGTACTGTAGTTTTAATAAACCCAACACCTTGTACTGTAGTTTTAATAAACCCAACACCTTGTACTGTAGTTTTAATAAACCCAACACCTTGTACTGTAGTTTTAATAAACCCAACACCTTGTACTGTAGTTTTAATAAACTCAACACCTTGTACTGTAGTTTTAATAAACCCAACACCTTATACTGTAGTTTTAATAAACCCAACACCTTATACTGTAGTTTTAATAAACCCAACACCTTGTACTGTAGTTTTAATAAACCCAACACCTTGTACTGTAGTTTTAATAAACCCAACACCTTGTACTGTAGTTTTAATAAACCCAACACCTTGTACTGTAGTTTTAATAAACCCAACACCTTGTACTGTAGTTTTAATAAACCCAACACCTTGTTCTGTAGTTTTAATAAACTCCAAAACCTTGTACTGTAGTTTTAATAAACCCAACACCTTGTACTGTAGTTTTAATAAACCCAACACCTTGTACTGTAGTTTTAATAAACCCAACACCTTGTACTGTAGTTTTAATAAACCCAACACCTTGTACTGTAGTTTTAATAAACCCAACACCTTGTACTGTAGTTTTAATAAACCCAACACCTTGTACTGTAGTTTTAATAAACCCAACACCTTGTACTGTAGTTTTAATAAACCCAACACCTTGTACTGTAGTTTTAATAAACCCAACACCTTGTACTGTAGTTTTAATAAACCCGACACCTTGTACTGTAGTTTTAATAAACCCAACACCTTGTACTGTAGTTTTAATAAACCCAACACCTTGTACTGTAGTTTTAATAAACCCAACACCTTGTACTGTAGTTTTAATAAACCCAACACCTTGTACTGTAGTTTTAATAAACCCAACACCTTGTACTGTAGTTTTAATAAACCCAACACCTTGTACTGTAGTTTTAATAAACCCAACACCTTATTCTGTAGTTTTAATAAACCCAACACCTTATACTGTAGTTTTAATAAACTCAACACCTTGTACTGTAGTTTTAATAAACCCAACACCTTATACTGTAGTTTTAATAAACCCAACACCTTGTACTGTAGTTTTAATAAACCCAACACCTTGTACTGTAGTTTTAATAAACCCAACACCTTGTACTGTAGTTTTAATAAACCCAACACCTTGTACTTTTAGTCTATTTCCTGGTCAGATCATGTATTCCAAAAAATGTTGCAGCCACATTTTTGTCAAATTCACCACTAGCCAGAAAGCCAGAATAAAGATATATGTTTTCAAAGAGCAAAAATACTGCCTCCTAAGTAGGAAGATAATTGTGATAAAGTATGATGTGTACTGTTTTTGTTCATCTGTAGGGGGACAGAGGTAGAAGGGGTAAGAATGGATCACCCGGGACTCCAGGAGCTAAAGGGAAACTTGGAATAGAGGTATGGTGAAATATAACTTGCCCTAGGCATTGTTTGCCTTCCTATGGTTATCATGTAACATAATGGATGCTTTCTGTTTCTCAAAGGGTCCACCTGGTCTACCTGGTACGAAAGGAGAAAAGGTAAGACATTAGCCTGCTTGGTGGTGGTGGTGTTGTTGTCGTTGTCATGTTGTATATGAGGAGATAATAACATTAGCATTCACTTCTTCTTGTTCCCAACAGGGTGACAGTATCCCGGGGGAACCAGGTGCCAGGGGTGTGGTTGGGATCACAGGTCGCAGGGTGAGACGGAACAATGGACTTAATTACCTCAGAGAGATGGAATTAACCTCAGAGAGAGATCCGAGGCAGCATTGTAAAAGATAGAAAAGCTGCTCGTCACAACAGGATGGCACAATATGCACACATTTACACTGAACATAAATATAAACGCAGCATGTAAAGTGTTGGTCCCATGTTTCATGAGCTGAAATAAAAGATCCCATACATTTTCCATATGCACAAAAAGGTTATTTCTCTCAAATTTGGTGCACAAATTTGTTTACATCCCTGTTAGTCAACATTTCTCCTTTGCCAAGATAATCCATCCACCTGCCAGGTGTAGCATATCAAGAAGCTGAATAAACAGCATGATCATTACACAGGTGCACCTTGTGCTGGGACAATAAAAGGCCACTCTAAAATTTGCAGTTTTGTCACACAACACAATGCCACAGATGACTCAAGTTTTGAGTGTGCAATTGGCATGCTGACTGCAGGATTGTCCACAAGAGCTGTTGCCAGATAATAACATTTCTCTACCATAAGCCGCCTCCAACGTCGTTTTAGAGAATTTGGCAGTATGTCCAACCGGCCTCACAACCGCAGACCACTTGTATGGCGTTGTGAACAGGGTGCCCCATGGTGGCAGTGGGGTTAAGGTATGTTATGGTATGGGCAGGCATTTTATCTATAGCAATTTGAATGCACAGAGATACCCTGATGAGATCCTGAGGCCCATTGTTGTGCCATTCATCCGCCACCATCACCTTATGTTACAGCATAATAATGCACGGCCCCATGTTGCACGGATCTGTACACAATTCCTGGAAGGTGAAAATGTCCCAGTTCTTCCATGGCCTGCATACTCACCAGACATGTCCCCCATTGAGCATTTTTGAGACGCTCTGGATCAACGTGTACGACAGCGTGTTCCAGTTCCCACCAATATCCAGCAACTTTGCAAAGCCATTGAAGAGGAGTGGGACAGCATTCCACAGGCCACAATCAGCAGCCTGATCAACTCTATGCGAAGGAGATGTGTAGCGCTGTATGAGGCAAATGGTGGTCACACCAGATACTGACTGGTTTTCTGATCCACGCTCCTACTTATTAGTTTTTTGAAGGTATCCGTGATCAACAGATACATATCTGTATTCCCGGTCATGTGAAATCCATAGATTAGGGCCTAATTCATTTATTTAAATTTACTGATTTCCTTATATGAAGTGTAACTCAGTAAAATCTTTGACATTTTAGCATGATGCATTTATCTTTTTGTTCAGTATACTATTTGTGATGTGTTTGTTTGTGACAGGGTGAAAAGGGCATTGCAGGAGTCTTAGGAGCCCCAGGACACACTGTGAGTTAACATCATCACCTTTCATGACATGAACAGTCCAGAGGAGGCCGGTGGAAGAAGATATAGAAGGACGTGCTCATTGTAATGTCTGGAATGGAATAAATGTAACGGAGTCCAACGTGGTTTCCATATGTTTGATGTGTTTGATACTATTCCATTTAGTCCATTCCAGCCATTACAATGATCCTGTCCTCCTATAGCTCCCCCCACCAGCCTCCTCTGGTACAGGACATTTGTTTCATAGCTACCTTTACCTTTGACCTCTTTTACTTAGGGTCCAAAGGGCTTCCCTGGCAGCAAAGGAGCAAAGGTACGTTGACGGTTACTTCTTTGATGGCATGATAATTTTGGTAGACTATATTTTTAAAATGTATGCGATTGAGTGGGTCTTACTAAATACTTTGATATTTTAGATTTTCATACACTCATACTTCCACTCAGGTTCTCCAGATACTTTAGATATTTTTACTTCAGAGACAGTTTTAAAACTTCTACTCAATACCCATCCCGGATCCGGGATCATTCTCATCAGAAACGCTGACTAGAATAGCCTAGCCTAGCGCAACAGGGAATATCATATAATATAAATACATGAAATCACAAGTCCAATACAGCAAATGAAAGATAAACATCTTGTGAATCCAGCCAACATGTCCGATTTTTAAAATGTTTTACAGCGAAACACAACATATATTTATGTTAGCTCACCACCATATCCCAAAACACAACGCCATTTTTTCACCGCAAAGATAGCTTTCACAAAACCCACAAATAGAGATCAAATGAATCACTAACCTTTGAACAACTTCATCAGATGACAGTCTTATGACATCATGTTATACAATACATTTATGTTTTGTTCGAAAATGTGCATATTTACAGCCACAAATTGTGGTTTTACATTGGCGCCATGTTCAGAAATGGCTCCAAAACAGCCAGAATAATTACAGAGAGTAACGTGAAATACAGAAATACTCATCATAAAACTTTTTTGAAAAATACATGTTGTACACATAATTAAAGATAAACATCTTGTGAATCCAGCCAACATGTCCGATTTTTAAAAAGTTTTACAGCGAAAACACAACATATATTTATGTTAGCTCACCACAATAGCCCAAAACACAACGCCATTTTTTCACCGCAAAGATAGCTTTCACAAAACCCACAAATAGAGATAAAATGAATCACTAACCTTTGAACAACTTCATCAGATGACAGTGTTATGACATCATGTTATACAATACATTTATGTTTTGTTCGAAAATGTGCATATTTATAGCTACAAATCGTGGTTTTACATTGGCGCCATGGTCAGAAATGGCTCCAAAATATACGGAGAAATTTTAGAGAGCCACGTAATCTAACAGAAAAACTCATCATAAACTTTGATGAAAAATACATGTTGTACATATAATTAAAGATACACTGGTTCTTAATGCAACCGCTGTGTTAGATTTAAAAAAATAACTTTAGTAAAAAGCACAGCATGCAATAATCTGAGACAGCGCTCAGCCATTCTCCGCCATGTTGGAGTCAACAGAGTCAACAAAAATACGATATAACATCATAAATATTCCCTTACCTTTGATGAACTTTCATCAGAATGCAGTGCCAGGAATCCTAGTTCCACAATAAATCGTTGTTTTGTTTTAGAATGTCCATTTCTTCTGTCGAATTAGCAACTTTGGCTAGCATGTGTAGCTCACGTGTGCATGAAGATTTGACGCAATGAACGAAAACTTCTAAATGTGATAATAAAAGTCGAATAAACTGGTCAAACTCAGTTGAGAATCAATCTTCAGGATGTTTTTCTCATATATATCCAATAACGTCCCAGACGGAGCATTTCTTCGTGTCTATCTAACGATTTGCAGACAAAGATATGACATACCCAAGTGCGTGGCCAAAAACGGGCAATATGACTGACCTGTCACTCCAAAGACTCTCATCCGGTCCCACATAAGGCTAGACACTTCATTCCACGTTCTACTGCCTGTTGACATCTAGTGGAAGGCGTATGAAGTGCATACATATCCATAAATATTAGGCAATTGAATAGGCCATGCCTTTCACAGCGACCCATTTCAGAATTTTCACTTCCTGTTTGAAAGTTTGCCTGCCAAATGAGTTCTGTTTTACTCACAGATATAATTCAAACAGTTTTAGAAACTTCAGAGTGTTTTCTATCCAATAGTAATAATAATATGCATATCATATGATCTAGGACAGAGTACGAGGCTGTTTAATTTGGGCACCATTTTATCCAAAAGTGAATATGGCGCCCCCTATTTCCAAGAGGATTTATTAAAGATGGTTTTGACAGCCCGGTGTTTCAGCGTTCAGTCAAATTCTCTGCTCGTTCTATTGAAGTGTCATCACTCTAGTCACTTCTGTCTCTTCAATCCCTCTTTAGAACCCTCTTTAGAACCCTCTTTAGAACATGTTTCAACACTCACCATGTGGCCAGTCTATTTCAATTAACTTCCGTCCATTTTTCTGTGTATATAGGGATGTGGACAATGAAAATGAAGAGTCAATGTTTTTATGTAACTACCTGATACAGCCATATAGTATATAGTTAGTGTTTTCTACGCCCAGACTTCAAATTAATAGTGTCTCATAAGCCCATACAGGCTGGGTACCATTTGGTGTATGACACTAAAATACAAATATTGTCAATCAATCAATTATTGTATGAATGTTATAAGCCATTGATTCCTTTCATAAAATATATTTTCACAGGGTGACAGAGGTTTAACAGGAATACAAGGAGAAAGGGTAAGCCAAACATGACATAAGTACTACACAAATAGTGTTTTGTATATGATTAATTCATATATGATGTACGTTCTTTATGTTTAGGGAAGCCCCCTCCAAATCCAGGGACCGAGAGGCTACAAGGGCTTAAAAGGAGAAGGGGTGAGAAACAAGTCCCCTAAACAAGTCCTCCACAATTTATTTTGAATGCTAGTTTTAGTTCCAGAGCAATCCTCATTAAAAAAATATATATTTTAGAGAGACAGCTTTTGCATTTTCACTTTGTGTGTTTTCCCTTTGAAGACAATGTTTATCTGTTGTTTGGTTGTTTGTTTCAGGGAGAGCGAGGCTCCCCAGGTTTCGATGGAGATAAAGGAGAGAAGGGCGAGGATGGGCCCCCGGGGTTCAAGGTGCTTCCTAATGATTGATGACAGAACATTTTATGTGGAAAAAGAGAGAAACAAAGATTGTTAATAGATGTAAAGAAAGAGAGACAAACAGAAAAAGAAAATACATTTCCCAAAACATGGAAGCCAAAGCACATAGTGTTTTCACATTCAGCTTTTTGTTTGTTCTCCATCTGAAGGGCCTCAAAGGAGAGGCAGGGGCCAAAGGAGCCATGGGGCTGTTTGGGGCCCGTGGACCAGTGGGCCAAAAGGTCAGTAGGGAATACAGCATGTATCAATCTACAGGCTACATGGAACCACTGTTATCTATGCTTCTTATGTGTATGCTCACTGTTGTTCTGTGCTTCCAGGGAGATACTGGCGAGCCTGGAGTCAATGGAGAAGTGGTGGGTATTTATCTAACACACTTTAACAGTTTAATATATAAACAGTGTCTGTATAACTGTATATATACTATGGTGGCTTGGCATGTGGTCAAAAACAGGCTTTGTTGATTGGCTTGTTGTTGTCACAGGGTCGTAACGGGGACGATGGACTGGATGGAGCCACAGGAGCCAAAGGAGACATGGGACTCCAGGGACAGAAGGGAGATCAGGTGAGGAGAGTGTGGCACAGAGCATAGAATGTAGAGACTAGACAAATAGAACCTGTCATCTGTGATTCATTATACAGTAATTCTGTTCTGTTCTGGTATTCTATTCCTAGGGTGACAGAGGTGAACCTGGCTTACCGGGGGATACTGGGCAGACAGGAGAGAAGGTGAGGGCTTGATCATAATGTATTAGGCATGTTAATGAGATAGTAATGCAATGATCAAAGGTAACTCTTGGTGTCGGTTGTGGTTGCTGCACAGGGATTCCGAGGCCTACCTGGACGCATAGGAAGCACTGGGCTAGATGGAGAAAAGGTGAGTTGCCTGCTGTGGGATTCAATACAATAATCACAACAACACAATGTGCTCCAGGAAGCATTGTCAGTACCACTGACCAACAAAAGTAAATGTTTACAGTAGTGCCAACTAGCTGTCATACGCTGCATACAATTTAGTATACGGTTCAATTGTTTGACCTAGTAGGCCACAGTCAGACTATGGTCAATAGTTGCACAGTTTTAGACACAGTTTCAGTGAAAATGTAAGTATTTAATTGTTGTTTGACACAGGGAGAGATGGGTATTCCTGGAACCCCAGGACATCCAGGGCTTAATGGACTCACAGGACGGAAGGTAGGCACACACACACACACACACAATGATCCCACTCTCCGAGGGTGCCTCATGGGGTTGGGATATGCAAGAAAATACATTTCCATTTCACACGTACGTATAATACACACTCGTGAAATAGGACAAATATAAGCACCCACCTAATTATTTATTTATTATTTACACACACACACACACACACACACACACACACACACACACACACACACACACACACAAATCAAAATCATTCTCAGTAATCTTCTGAAAAGTGTTGATTGTGATGTTTTGTGTTGATGTGTAGGGTGAAAAAGGGGACGGGGGTATCAATGGAATAGAGGGAGCACCAGGACTAATAGGAGAGAAGGTTTGTTCAAATCACATGTAAAAGCAATATTGAAATGATGACTTAATAGTCTATGTACTACAGAAGAATGTGGAAATATTCATATAGTTCTTGAAGCATTATGTTTTTCTCCCATCATGCACCATTCATGTTGTCCCTGTCTTGTGCAGGGCGCCACTGGTTTCCCAGGGTTCCCTGGGTTTAAGGGGTCAGCAGGGACACCAGGAAATGATGGAGTGGGGGGGCGACCAGGACGTAATGGGTCCAAGGGAGAGACAGGAACCAAGGTAGATTGAGGTTGCCTTCCAGTCAAGGTTATTATAGTAAACAAAAACTGAAACTAAAATAAAAACTAAAATTTGAAAAACTTTATAGTAAATTGAAATACAAATAAAAAACATTTGAAAAACTAAAACTATACTGAAACTATCATATTTGCCTGCAAAACTAACTAAAATAACTTAACTTTAGGCAAAAATCTAATTTCAAATGGTGTTTTCGAGCTTCTGAATCTGAAGGTATAGGCCTAGCTTGTGCATCACTAGCCATCACTTGCTAACAGGGAAGAAATCCAAGGGCGAGCACAGAGCGTGAGTGGGCCAAGCTAGAACAGCTTGTGAAGTTAATGGAGCCGTTCGCAATCCACACCGACCAACTTCAAACTGACAGCCAAACTGATGTGGTGTCGTGCCCTCTCAACCTTGAGGCACACTTGCAGTCAACTACTGTTGCAAAACAGTTGGCACAGGTCCTCCTGAAGTCACTGCATGAGTGTTTCGCATGCATACTGAATGGCAGCCAACTTCAATCCAACCCCTGCAGCAGCTTGCCTGATGGACACAAGTGTGTCTCTGGCACTTCGCTCTACAGAGATGGAGGGCAGAAGAATCTTTTGTACTTCAGCAAATCAGAGAGTACAGCCGTGGACCAGCAGGACCCCAGGAAGAATCCGGCAAGCATCTTGACCACAGTGCTTCAGTAATATAGCTTCCTCGCATCGAAGATTGTGTCTGAGGTCACGGTCCAGTCGGAGGGTCAACCTGACAAGGCATTAAGTGCCCGGTGTGAGCTGCGGAAATACCTGGAAGAGGTAAAGGAGGGCATGTTTACAGAAACTAAATCCTCTAGAAATGAAATAGAAAGGTTTTTATCAAACTCAACATAAATAGAAACCAGTAAATCAACTCTGAAAATGAACTGAAACTAAACCGAATTTCAAATAAAATCTAAAAACAAATATAAATAAAAACTCATCTTAAATCGCCAAACTATAGTAACCTTGCTTCCGGTAACCTATTGTATATTAGTGTCATGGAAGCACAATTTTGTGTGTTCTCTGTGTGTCTGTCTGTCTGTGTCTGTATTGTGGCGTACAGCAGGTCAGCCACCAGAGGGAGACTCGTCGAGGCCTGGTGACAGACGGAGTATACACGGCTCCATCTGTTGGACGATGGCGATGGCTCCATCTGCTGGACGTGCCAGGTCTCGACGGGCTCTCCGGCCAGGACTAATTGGGGCTGATTGGGAGTTGGTGAGTAATCAAGGGCTGATTGCTCACCAGCTGTGCAAGGCCCATAAAGCTGCCAGAAGGGCAGCACACAAGGGAGTGGGGGAAGAAAGGACTCCTATATAGTTGGGGACGGTTGCAGAGGTATGAGGAGGGAGTTCAATTTTTGTACCCGACAGGATACAGCAAGACCCGGAGCCCAGAAGATGGTATCCCGGAGAGGGTCTCATAGGGGAGACATATCCTTTTCTTTTTGATTTATTATTTAAATTAACACCCTTGAAACCGAGCTAATCCTACTCTGTCCGTGTCTGATCTGTGTAAACGTCTTGACCAAACCCCCTGGTCTGCCACAAGTGGTGGAGAATGCGGGCATTCTGATAACGTGGTCAGATCAGGGTTGACGTTTACACAGCATCAGCATGGACGAGTTGATAGCTCAGTTCGTCCGGACCCAACAAGCACAACAGGCGGTTCAGGAACAAACACTGGAGGAACAGCGACTACAAAACGTCCGCCTCGTTGAGGAAATCAGGAAGCTGCAAGGAGGAGTGTCTCCTGAATCACATCCCAACCAGTTTTTAATCAAGCTAACGGAAGACGATGACATTGAAACATACCTCTGTACGTTTGAACGGACAGCGCTACGGGAAGGATGGCCAAGGCCGACATGGACTAGTCTGCTGGCACCGTTCCTTTCTGGGAAAGCCCAAAAGGCGTATTGGGACCTGAACGACGAACAGGCGGCTAACTACGACGGACTCAAACGGGAGATACTCAGCCGCTACGGGTACAGTCTGGCCCATCGGGCTCAACGGTTCCACGACTGGAGGTTCGTACCCGAGGCATCCCCCCGAGCACAGATGAGCAACCTACTGCGCCTCACCAGGGCATGGCTCCTAACCAACGTATCCACCCTGTCCATCCTCTACAAAATGGTCCTAGATCGCTTCTTACGGGGGCTACCCCACGACATGAAGAGGGCAGCGAGTCTATGCGCGCCCCAGACCTTGGAGGGCCTGTTGGAAGCAGTGGAGACGCATCAGAACACTCAGGCCCTGCTGAGTGGGAGCCGGGACGAGTCGGCGACCCGTTCGAGGGAGACGGCTGGGGTAGGGCCGACTCGCCACCGACGACCCCAGGTAGATGGAGGCCAAAGGAGGTGTTTTGAGTGTGGCGCCCGGGAGCACATTGCCTGGAATTGCCCGGCTCGAGAGGAGTCGATGCCATCAGCTAGCCCCGGAGGCGAGGTGAGTCACGCCGTGAACTATGTCACCTCCTGTTGGACGCACCACGAATCAACTGCACCCATGGTCCCGGTGAAGGTTGACGGACACGACACGGAAGCGCTATTAGACTTCGGAAGTATGGTTACGCTCGTAGCCACGAGCCTGCTGAACCAGGAGACCGAACGGGGTAGGGAGATGTCCATTTCCTGTGTTCATGGTGACACAAAGCGGTATCCAACCGTATGGACCAACATCGTGATGCCACAAGGGAGCTGCCAGATGATGGTGGGTGCAGTACCAGAGTTTCCGGTACCTCTCCTAGTGGGACGGGATTGTCCGCTGTTCGTGGCCCTATGGGGGCACGAGTTGAGGAAAAAGATACGAGCCGGCCGAAGAAGAGAGCGGGGACGACCCATCACCTGTGCGGCCCGGAAGCAACCGGTTAACCAATCTGTATCTACAGGTCCGGAGTCGGAGGGGGCGCCGGAACCTGACCCCCCTGGCGAACCACTGGAGGAGGAGCTCAGCCTCTCCCTCCTCGATTTCGAGGGGCCAGTCGAGATACCCGCTGGGGGCCAACTGAGGGGACAATTCAGGATGGCCCAGTGGGAGGATCCGAACTTGAAAGCCGCCGCAGCCCAAGTGATAGCGGTGGATGGACAGCTACTTCCGGGGTGAGTGACTGGCGATACCCCCATTTCCAAATCAAGAATAACCTTTTATATATCAGGTGTCGCGCCAATAGGGGGAACTTCGAGAGGTATTGTTGCTGCCCCGACGGTACGTGGGAACCATTCTTCATCTGGCCCACACCCACCTGTTGGGGGCGCACCTGGGAATGGAGAAGACTAGGGAACGGATTGCCGCCCGGTTCCACTGGCTGGGATGAGGAGGGCCGTGGAAGACTACTGTCGCAGCTGCCCGGAGTGTCAACTCACTGCCCCGAAAGCCCACTTCCGAAACCCATTGGTCCCCCTACCGATCATTGGGGTGCCCTTTGAACACATCGCCATGGACATAGTGGGACCCCTGGTAAAAACAGCACAAGGACACCGGTACATCCTGGTGATAGTAGATTATGCCACCCCGTATCCCGAGGCCATTCCCCTACGGGCGGCGGTATCCAAAGGAATCGCCCGGGAGCTGTTCCACCTTTTTAGCCGGGTGGGCATCCCAAACGAGATCCTGACAGACCAAGGTACTGAGTTTATGTCCCGCCTAATGAAAGAGTTGTGTGCTCTCCTGCAGATCAAGCAGATCCGGACCTCCACCCGCAGACGGATGGGCTCATCGAGCGCTTCAATAAAACGCTCAAACAAATGCTGCGTAAGGTCATCGAGCAGGACGGGAAGAACTGGGACCAGCTACTACCCCACCTAATGTTCTCAATCCGAGAAGTACCCCAGTCCTCCACTGGGTTTTCCCCTTTCGAACTCCTCTACGCGCCCACGCCCAGGTCTACAATCGGGGAGCCCAGCCCAGAGAATTCCAGGTGGGAGACAAGGTGTTGGTCTTAATCCCCACGGCTGAAAGTAAGTTCCTGGCAACATGACACGGGCCATACAAGGTGATCGAGAAGTTGGGACCTGTCAATTACCGCGTACAGCTACCGGGGAGACAGAAACCCCAACAGATTTACCACGTGAACCTGTTGAAGTGGCACGAGAGGACAGCCTTGGCCGTGTTATGGTCGGGACCCAAGACGCCAACGGTACCAGTGGTGGTCCCGAGCAATGAGGACCTCGACCGGCCCAGAAGCAAGGGCTCAGGGAGCTCGTCGATCGGGACACAGCGGTGTTCTCCGAGAAGCCGGGCCGCACGACCCTCATTGAACACCACATCCGTACCCGGCCCGGGGAAACGGTACGTAAGAGGCCATATCGGATTCCGGAGGCCCGAAGGAAGGCCGTGAAACAAGAAGTGGAGGCTAAGCTGAGGATGGGGGTCATTGAAGAGTCCCACAGTGCATGGTGCAGCCCCATCGTGTTGGTGCCCAAACCGGACAGTAGCCTCCGCTTCTGTAATGATTTCCGGGGTGTGAACGACATAAGCTTATTCGACGCCTACCCCATGCCGATGGTGGACGAGCTCATCAACCGATTGGGAAAGGCC
The DNA here is from genome assembly GCF_016432855.1 of Salvelinus namaycush. Taxonomy (NCBI): domain Eukaryota; kingdom Metazoa; phylum Chordata; class Actinopteri; order Salmoniformes; family Salmonidae; genus Salvelinus; species Salvelinus namaycush. The sequence continues at coordinate 25,068,873 of NC_052344.1, read as the reverse complement.
TGGTACATCAGCACCCTTGACCTGACCAAAGGTTATTGGCAGGTACCGTTGGCAGCCTCCTCCCGGGAGAAGACGGCGTTCTCGACACCAGATGGTTTGTATCAGTACCGGGTGCTCCCGTTCGGTCTTCACGGAGCCCCGCTCACATTCCAGCGACTGATGAACAGAGTGCTTCAACCCCACCAGCAGTACGCAGTGGCCTATCTGGATGATATCATCATCCACAACCAAGGTTGGGAAGAGCACCTGACGCGCCTCCAGGCGGTGCAGGACGCGCTCAGACAAGCCGGGTTGACCGCAAACCCCAAGAAATGCAAACTAGGGTTCAAGGAGGTGGAGTACCTGGGGTATTTGACCGGACGGGGGAACATCAAACCCCAGGAGAGGAAGGTTCACGCGGTACGTGACTGGCCCGTTCCACACACCAAGACACAGGTCAAGTCCTTCCTGGGACTGGCAGGATACTGTAGCCGGTTTATCCCCAACTTTGCGGCTATAGCTTCCCCCCTCACCGATCTAACCAGGGCCCGTCTCCCGAAAACAGTGAAATGGACGGACGAGACAGAAGCGGCGTTCAGCCGTCTGAAGGAAGCGCTGTGCTCCCATCCGATTCTCATAACGCCCGATTTCCAGGTGCCGATGGTGGTCCAGACGGATGCATGTGATACGGGACTAGTGGCCGTTCTGTCCCAGATACACGATGGGGAGGAGCACCCCATCATGTACATCAACAAAAATCTCAATTGTTGAGAAAGAGTGTCTAGCGGTGAAGTGGGCGCTAGAAACTCTCAAGTATTACCTGTTAGGTACCCACTTCACCCTGGTCACGGACCATGCTCCCAAGGTCTGGATGGCCAGGGGAAGGGACACAAACGATCGGGTCACCAGGTGGTTCTTGTCCCTTCAACGCTTCTCTTTTTCTGTTGTGCACAGGTCAGGGGCGAAGCATGGAAACGCGGATGCCCTATCGAGAAGGGAGACACGTCGCACTGATGACAGTCCTCTCCCAGAGCTAGGGGGGGCGTACAGAGCTAAGGGGGGGGGGGGGCGTACAGCAGGTCAGCCACCAGGGGGAGACTCATTGAGGCCTGGTGACAGACGGAGTATACATCACGAGGCGATGGCTCCATCTGCTGGAGGTGCCAGGTATCGACGGGCTCTCCGGCCAGGACTAATTGGGGCTGATTGGGAGTTGGTGAGTAATCAGGGGCTGATTGCTCACCAGCTGTGCAAGGCCCATAAAGCTGCCAGAAGGGCAGCACACAAGGGAGTGGGGGAAGAAAGGACTGCCGTATAGTTGGGGACGGTTGCAGAGGTATGAGGAGGGAGTTCAGTTTTTGTGCCCGACAGGATACAGCAAGAACCGGAGCCCAGAAGACGGTATCCCGGAGAGGGTCTCATAGGGGAGACATATCCTTTTCTTTTTGATTTATTATTTAAATTAACACCCTTGAAACCGAGCTAATCCTACTCTGTCCGTGTCTGATCTGTGTAAACGTCTTGACCAAACCTCCTGGTCTGTCACAGTCAGTCTGCCCCAGTCAGTCTGCCCCAGTCAGTCTGCCCCAGTCAGTCTGCCTGTCTGCCTGTCTGCCTGTCTGCCTGTCCTTCCTTCATGCATAACAACCACAGCCCACCAACCCCAAAACCCAGTTTTACCCAGTCAGAGTGCACATTAAAATATCCACTTTCCACAAAAGTTACAAAAATCACCAAAAAAAACACACATCATGATGATTAGATAAAACAAGCCTGATTCTATCAGGCACATTGTCCACCTAGCAGAATGCCTGTCAGATACGTAGATAGACAGGCAGTAGACAACATTCCTATGTATAGCAACGCATAGGAAGGAATAGAAGCATAATTAAGACACAGAAATGGGTCTATTTTCTGATGCGGCGGGAACACTAACCAAACCTCTATGCTAATGGCTCCTTTCAGCCACAATTAGCAGCCTCTTTATGTTGATAGGAGAGAAGGGATGGAAAGGACGTAATGATGTTCCAAGGGGACGTTTTATCACAAAACATCTGGATATGTTAGATATTTATAGGATAACTAGAGAGGTAAGCCTAATGATCGGGTTGAGCTTTATTTAGGCAACTACGTAGTAGGAAAGTATGTAGTAGGGTAGTACGTAGTAGTGAAGTATGTATTAGGGAAGTACGTAGTAGTGAAGTATGTAGTAGTGAAGTACGTATTAGGGAAGTACGTAATAGTGAAGTACGTATTTGGGAAGTACGTATAGTGAAGTACGTATTAGGGAAGTACGTAATAGTGAAGTACGTAATAGGGAAGTACGTAATAGTGAAGTACGTAATAGTGAAGTACGTAATAGTGAAGTACGTAATAGTGAAGTACGTAATAGTGAAGTACGTAATAGTGAAGTAGGTAGAAGGGAAGTAGGTAGAAGGGAAGTAGGTAGAAGGGAAGTAGGTAGAAGGGAAGTAGGTAGTATTGAAGTACGTATTAGGGAAGTACGTATTAGGGAAGTACGTAATAGTGAAGTACGTATTAGAGAAGTACGTAATAGTGAAGTACGTTTTAGGGAAGTACGTAATAGTGAAGTACGTAATAGTGAAGTACGTATTAGGTAAGTACGTATTAGGGAAGTACGTAATAGTGAAGTAGGTAGAAGGGAAGTAGGTAGAAGGGAAGTAGGTAGAAGGGAAGTAGATAGAAGGGAAGTAGGTAATAGGTAAGTACGTAATAGGGAAGTACGTAATAGGGAAGTACGTATTAGGGAAGTACGTATTAGGGAAGTACGTATTAGGGAAGTACGTAATAGTGAAGTACGTAATAGTGAAGTACGTAATAGTGAAGTACGTAGTAGTGAAGTACGTAATAGTGAAGTACGTAGTAGTGAAGTACGTAATAGTGAAGTACGTAGTAGTGAAGTACGTAATAGTGAAGTACGTAATAGTGAAGTACGTATTAGTGAAGTACGTGTTAGGGAAGTACGTAATAGTGAAGTACGTAATAGTGAAGTACGTATTAGGGAAGTACGTAATAGTGAAGTATGTAGTAGTGGAGTACGTAGTAGGGAAGTACGTAGTAGGGAAGTACGTAGTAGTGAAGTACATGTCCCTCTTATAATACTATATCATTTTTGTATAATGAAATTTAGATTGAAGGAAGTTGTCGGTTTGTATTTATATGTGAGAGAGTGTGTGTCTATCTGTGTGTGTGTGTGTTTATCTCTGTGTGTGTCTATCTTTGTGTGTGTTTGTCTATCTGTGTGTGTGCCTATCTGTGTGCCTGCCTGTTTGTGCATGTGCCTGTGAGAGCACATGTGCGTGGGCTCACTAGCACGCGCAGCACCTGTGTGAGTAAGAGCGGTCTCCATTTTGCTGTGTTGTCCCAGGGAGAGAGGGGCAGGAGAGGCAGAGGGAAGCCTTGTCAGACAGGACCACCTGGAAGTCCGGGACAAAGAGGAGGCAGTGTAAGCTACTTCATAGACCAGACACATAACACTCACACACATGTTGTTGTTCATGTATCAATACCTAATGGGAGTTACTGTCACGAGGCTGGGTGACAGTAATAATTGCTGTGATAATAACCACTGTGTCTTTTCCAGGGAGAGCTCGGAAACGAGGGACTAAAGGGAGAGAAAGGGGAACCCGGACTCTCTGTAAATACATCTTACTTATTCCCATACACACGTTTGACACCTGCCTGGCCTAAGACATATTTATATTGACAGACAGCTTGGTTGAAGACAGGGTCTAAGCAGCACAATGCTCTCTCTGTTCTCAGGCCGAGGAGGTGAAGGAGCTGGTCAACCAAGAGGTTGTGAACCAGTGCGGTGAGTGTTTCTGTGTTTCGCTGTGTGTGCGCATGCAGGTCTGTGTGGCTGTGTGTCTGTTCTACATTCTAAAAGTCCCACTGCTGCGGCATGGCACCCCTGTGTGTTCTGCCATCTGGTGTGCCCTCTCTGTGGAATGGCCCGTTGAGAGAGGGGACACCGTGACCGACCGGAGTCATTCACAAACACCAGACTCATAAACCATCATACCACACACCAGAACCCAGAGGGCCCTACAACCACAGGGTCAAACGCATCTTTAGTTTACACCTCCACAACTTTGAGGAGAAAGGCATTGTTGCCTTATCCGTAGTGAACATCATTAAAGTAGAGAATTCGTTTTGTGTCAACATATCATATCAAATTATCATCAAATTTCCTCCATTAGTTTCCAGGCGAGGTGTGAATGTCTGACTATGAAATTGTCAATTGAATCCAGTAAAAGCCTCTTTAAGGCAGGCTCATGTTTATTCAATGGTAGGGGAAACACTGACTATTCTGTCTGTGGTTGTTGCAGGGATGGACTTGAAGTTTATGGTGAAGTCCAAGGACCCGGATGCTGAGAGCATGTTTGAGAGGGATCCGGACGAGCCTATATCCATCCTCACTCGCAGCCTACCTGAGGATGAGATGGGAGAGGAGGAAGAGGACAAGAAAATACTTGAAAAGGAGCTGGTAGGATCAACCACTCCTCCCCCCGTCCCCTTGCAAGAGGAGGGGACCCCAGGTGATGACAACCTTACCGGTAAGTCAAAGTTAGAAGTTTGTGCCGTATCTGGTGTAGCGGTCCAAGCTCCTGACCACATAGATGCCCCTGGTCCCGATGTCATGCTGCTTTCCATTCCTGTACAGCAAAGCCACACTTTTTTACACAGAAGAAAACCTAAACATCTCTTGTCTGTCACGAATGTTGAATAAAATGATATTTAAACTGTGGGGTTGGTTCTTATTCGGGTCGAAATTCCAGACAAATATCCACAGAAAAGTATTGTTTATACCCCACCTATTTGAGGAACTAATAAATAAAAAGCTGTTTTTTCCTTCATGTAAACACTGCCCTTGTCCCTAGGTGAGACCCTCGCTTAGACCAATCTAATATCCTATCCATCTTTTTACTAACCTCCAGAGTTGACCCCAACCCTGAAGCTAGACTCTCCATTCTGAATGCTTTATTACTGTGAGTAGACGAGGACAAAGACAGAGGGAAAGAGAGAGAGAGGCAGAAAGAAGCAATCAAAGCAGTGTTATCGCGGGTCATTATCCTAGCCAGCCCTAGGCTACTGGGCTTCTCATCCCATTTGAATCCCTATTTCAGGTTCCATTGAACCAAAGAGATCGGAAATAATCAAAGGCTCACATTGCCCCTGTCAATGTCAATGTCACCATTGTTATGTGTAATCCTGCGCCCGGGATCGTGACATCTAGCTTAACGTACAGGTATATACATATGACCTGAGTTCCAAAATATTTTATCTTTTCAAATGCTCTGAGCATTTAATTGAACTTGCCTGGTGTGCCAGATGGGCGGGGTTTTCACTTTTGGGAGTATTACATTGATTCCATTACACCAGACTTGATTTTCCTGATTAAAAAAAAGTTAAATAAGAATAAAATACATACTCCATGATCTCCCCGTAAATGCAGTGTAATTTACATGCAAAATGTATCAGTCACAGACAAACATCCGACTTGGAGATAACGGACATTCGTAGACATTTCCATCTTTCATTAGTCTTCTTGGTCATAAATCCTTTCCTCCATGTCTCCCTGGTCATCCTCCAGTATGAACCTATAGAGAGTCAGTATAACAGACCAAGTCAGTCAGACAGACTTAAGTGGGTCAGTGCCGAGTCTGCAGACCACGGCTGTATTCCAAATGGCACTCCATTCCCTGTATAGTGTAATACTTATGACCAGGGCCAATAGAGTTTACATTTTTAAAGGGCCCTGTGTGTTGATTAGAGGAGTGGGACGCAGCAGGCCCCACTTAGTGATAAATGTTTGAATCTGCCTGTCTGTAAGCTAATGAGTTCTCTCGGCCTTCAGACTCTGGAGCCAACAGGGAAGCGGATTGGGGACTGAGGCACAGGAGAAGAAGGGTTCGGGGAGTTGGGCCAGGCTCATCAGGTGAATGAATGGAACTTGTTTTCCTTTCCATCTCTCTCTTTTCTCTCTCCGTCTTTCCTCTTCCTCTTGTTCCCGCTTCTTCCTCTCCTCTTGTCATTTTGATTCTTTTTTTTCTTGCACTCTCTCGCTTTCAATCCCTCCCCCCTCCCTCCCCTCTCTCCCCCCCTCACTGAGGATAATATTCCTAATTCTATGTGTTTTTGAATGTGTTCACTCTTGTCAAACATGCCTCAGAAAAGCTTTTCTTAATTCTCTGATACTTAACTCCTATAATTTAGTGATTAGCCTGGTCCCAGATCTGTTTGTGCTGTCTAGCTCCTACAGTCATCGTCATGTTTGGCACAAACAGATCTGTGACCAGGTTATATTATCTCTACTTTTGCTTTAGACTTGACCCCTGACCCCTGCCTGCAGCCCATGTCAGAGGGGGGATGTTGGGAGTATGTCCTGCTGTGGTACTACCACCCCTGCTCCGGGGAGTGCCGGCCGTTTGTCTATGGAGGTTGTGAGGGCAACCACAACCGCTTCAACACCAAACACGATTGTCAGAGGTGGTGTGGGAAAGAGAGGAGAGGTAGGGAATTACTTGATGCCGGTAGTAGTCTCCAGGTTAGAGGTGACGAGGAGGAATCCCTCAGTTTACGGGGGACATCTGGGGGGAGGTGAACCAACAGCCGGAGGGTTACTGGCTTCAATATCCCATGTGCTATCTAGCGCCTTTGTGCCTTTGAGCATGGCACTTTACCCCTAATTGCTCCAGAGGCAGGCTGGGTACTGTGACAGCAAAAAAATAAGGACTTTTCAGTCCAAATGGACCAATAAAGCAAATATTGTATTCTATTGGAATACCTATTTGGGAAGCAGAGGAGAGGTAGGGAACCGCTAGGGATGACTAGGGAATGACAAGAGGAGATTTGGAAATGAGACATATACACTACATATACACTACCGTTCAAAAGTTTGTTCAAAAGTTTGGGGTCACTTAGAAATGTCCTTATTTTTGAAAGTAAAGCTAATTCTTTGTCCATTAAAATAACATAAAATTGATCAGAAATATAGTGTAGACATTGTTAATGTTGTAAATGAGTATTGTAGCTGGAAATGGCTGATTTTTAATGGAAAATCTACATAAGGGTACAGAGGCCCATTATCAGCAACCATCACTCCTGTGTTCCAATGGCACGTTGTGTTAGCTAATCCAAGTTTATAATTTTAAAAGGCTAATCGATCATTAGAAAACCCTTTTGCAATTATGTTAGCATAGCTGAAAACTGTGGTTCTGATTAAAGAAGCAATAAAACTGACCTTCTTTAGTCTAATTGAGTATCTGGAGCATCAGCATTTGTGAGTTGGATTACAGGCTCAAAATTTCTTCTGAAACTCGTCATTCTATTCTTGATCTGAGAAATTAAGGCTATTCCATTAGAGAAATTGCCAAGAAACTGAAGATCTGGTACAACGCTGTGTACTACTCCCTTCATAGAACAGCGCAAACTGGCTCTAACCATAATAGAGTGGGAGGCCCCCGTGCACAACTGAGCAAGAGGACAAGTACATTCGAGTGTCTAGTTTGAGAAACAGATGCCTCACAAGTCCTCAACTGGCAGCTTCATTAAATAGTACCCGCAAAACACCAGTCTCAACGTCAACAGTGAAGAGGCGACTCTGGGATGCTGGCCTTCTAGGCAGAGTTGCAAAGAAAAAGCCATATCTCAGACTGGCCAATAAAAATAAAAGATTAAGTTGGGCAAAAGAACACAGACACTGGACAGAGGAACTCTGCCTAGAAGGCAGCATCCCGGAGTCGCCTCTTCACTGTTGACGTTGAGACTGGTGTTTTGCGGGTACTATTTAATGAAGCTGCCAGTTGAGGACTTGTGACGCGTCTTTTGAATGGTGGTGTACATATATTCAAAATATGTCCATTGTGACAACTAGCATGTCCCTTGACAACTACCAACAGTACATTTCCTAAAAGAAAATGCAGCACTTGAATGCACCATCAATCAAGGCCAAGGTTGGTATTCAGGAATAGAAGGGGTCAAAGATGGAGGGAACCAATCAGACTAGCCAGAGCTGGCACTAGAAAAGAGAGAGGTGATCTAGACAGCCATTGTGAATCTTGGGTTAACATGGGCAAACACCAGACAGCCGGGTCAAACACATTATTTGAAGTGCACTTGATTTAGCTTGCCGTTTGACAAATGTATTTGACATCAGTCTGGCACACACAAATGCAATCTCAAAGGAGGGGCAGTACGCTATTGTTGCATTACATAACACATTCATTGTTTCTTCACAGGTCTTGAGCCTAGAAGGTGAGAGAGAGCCGCCAATCAAGACAATTCTTATTTTTGTAAATGCCAGTGTAAAATGTTCTAATTTTTGTGCAGATCTGTTTTTTTTATATTTAAAGTACACTAATGATTATCCACACTTGAGAGAAATGCCCATATAGAGCAGAGCTGCATGGGTTTCATATATTTGCATAATCATTTGAAATGCTTTATCTGTGCCTGTTTGAGCTTGCCAGGCTTAATAACCCAATAGAAAAGTCCCAAAACTGCAAAACCCTGCCCATCTGGGACTCCAGGCAGTCTTAAGCTAACGCTCAAATTATTTTTCAAGTATTTTAACCCAGGTCTAATACAGGCATTATATTTTCTATGGACTATGACAATTATAGTTGACTCACCATGTGAATGTTATGAATGTGTTCTTTCATGTTGTAATCAAAAGGTAGCCTGCACATTCTATAGTACTATAGTATAGCACATTCATTACATTTACATTTAAGTCATTTAGCAGACGCTCTTATCCAGAGCGACTTACAAATAGCACATTCTATAGTACTATAGTATAGCACATTCTATAGTATAGCACATTCTATAGTACTATAGTATAGTGTAGCACATTCTATAGTACTATAGTATAGCACATTCTATAGTACTATAGTATAGCACATTCTATAGTACTATAGTATAGCACATTCTATAGTAGTATAGTATAGCACGTACTATAGTATAGTATAGCACGTACTATAGTATAGTATAGCACGTTCTATAGTATTATAGTATAGCACGTACTATAGTATAGCACATTCTATAGTACTATAGTATAGCACATTCTATAGTACTATAGTATAGCACATTCCATAGTACTATAGTATAGCACAGTCTATAGTATAGCACATTCTATAGTACTATAGTATAGTGTAGCACATTCTATAGTACTATAGTATAGCACATTCTATAGTACTATAGTATAGCACATTCTATAGTACTATAGTATAGCACATTCTATAGTACTATAGTATAGCACATTCTATAGTATAGCACATTCTATAGTAGTATAGTATAGCACGCACTATAGTATAGTATAGCACGTACTATAGTATAGTATAGCACGTTCTATAGTATTATAGTATAGCACGTACTATAGTATAGCACATTCTATAGTACTATAGTATAGCACATTCTATAGTACTATAGTATAGCACATTCTATAGTATAGCACATTCTATAGTAGTATAGTATAGCACGTACTATAGTATAGTATAGCACGTTCTATAGTATTATAGTATAGCACGTACTATAGTATAGTATAGCACGTTCTATAGTATTATAGTATAGCACGTACTATAGTATAGCACATTCTATAGTACTATAGTATAGCACATTCTATAGTACTATAGTATAGCACATTCTATAGTACTATAGTATAGCACATTCTATAGTACTATAGTATAGCACATTCTATAGTACTATTGTATAGCACATTCTGTATAGTATAGCACATTCTATAGTACTATAGTATGGCACATTCTATAGTACTATAGTATAGCACATTCCATAGTAGTATAGCACATTCTATAGTACTATAGTATAGCACATTCTATAGTACTACTTCTAATTGCATAATTTGTTCTAGTTGTTTTTAACACTTCAACCCTGATACTACTGAAATCATTTTTAACACTTAAACCCTGATACTACTGAAAGAGTTTTTAACACTTAAACCCTGATACTACTGAAATCATTTTTAACACTTAAACCCTGATACTACTGAAAGAGTTTTTAACACTTAAACCCTGATACTACTGAAAGAGTTTTTAACACTTAAACCCTGATACTACTGAAAGAGTTTTTAACACTTAAACCCTGATACTACTGAAAGAGTTTTTAACACTTAAACCCTGATACTACTGAAAGAGTTTTTAACACTTAAACCCTGATACTACTGAAAGAGTTTTTAACACTTAAACCCTGATACTACTGAAAGAGTTTTTAACACTTAAACCCTGATACTACTGAAAGAGTTTTTAACACTTAAACCCTGATACTACTGAAAGAGTTTTTAACACTTAAACCCTGATACTACTGAAAGATGTTTATTGTATTATTGTATTGGTACATGATTCTACACCAATGCCACTGTTAATGTGAGTATTTACTGTTTTAATGTGTGTCATTAAATCACAACAATGAGTCTATGACGTTCCTTTACCACTGTGTGTGTCAGTGAATCACAACAATGAGTCTATGAAGTTCCTTTACCACTGTGTGTGTCAGTGAATCACAACAATGAGTCTATGACGTTCCTTTACCACTGTGTGTGTCAGTGTATCACAACAATGAGTCTATGAAGTTCCTTTACCACTGTGTGTGTCAGTGAATCACAACAATGAGTCTATGAAGTTCCTTTACCACTGTGTGTGTCAGTGAATCACAACAATGAGTCTATGACGTTCCTTTACCACTGTGTGTGTCAGTGAATCACAACAATGAGTCTATGACGTTCCTTTACCACTGTGTGTGTCAGTGTATCACAACAATGAGTCTATGAAGTTCTTTACCACTGTCTGTGTCAGTGAATCACAACAATGAGTCTATGACGTTCCTTTACCACTGTCTGTGTCAGTGAATCACAACAATGAGTCTATGACGTTCCTTTACCACTGTCTGTGTCAGTGAATCACAACAATGAGTCTATGACGTTCCTTTACCACTGTGTGTGTCAGTGAGGGTCGGTGCCCTTTAAGATGAGGGAGGACAATTTTTTTTATTACAGCATATTGTAAGACTTTCATTCATATTCCATTCACCCTACTACTACATGATACTCAGATTTTCCCTGTACCCATCATGAGGTTGCTACAACCTAGCCTATGAATGAAAGTTTACAACGTAGGGGCACACAGGTCGAGAGAAAGATTTGAGGTGACAGACCGTAACACACAGACAGACAGTGACACATTCAATACTAGCTGATCTACGGTGTAATCATTAGTCCAACAGTTGCAAATTAGAGTTCAAATTCAGGTATATTTATCCCCGTTCAATTCCGTATGCTTCTGTTTAAAAAACGTTTTTCAACAGAATCGGCGGAATGAATACACCCTTTTTTTTTTTTTTTTTTTTTTTTTAGGGGTGGATCAGCTTAATATTGCGGAAAGAATGTTGCTTCCAATGTAATTGTCTGCATCATTTCCAATCCCCCATATTTTTTGGGGTAAATATATATATCCATACACGTATGCATACATATACACATATATACATACACATACCTATATAGACACATACTTTTTTAAAGAGTATACCTTTATTATTATTCCCCGCAAACCCTACCACCGATCCCCCAATTGGAGTAAACTGATAAACATTTCTGTTTTTACCTTCAATTTATACATCTTATACACATTTTACAGACACAGTCTACTTTATAATAGTTCTCTCTTGTTTGTTCTTAGTCCTTCCTCTATTTCTGTTGTCCATCCAGTTTGATTTCCACTTGTAACTGTGCTATTTCACAAAGGCTCCGCACCTATACACATTTCACAGATCCCGTATGCCCTACATTGTTTATCTTGTTATTAGTCCCACCCTTCAGCTCCACTCAACCCTTCCCATCTATCTTCCAACATCATCCATTTCGGATTTTTATTTGCCATATATTTTTCAACTGTGCTGTGATGCTTCACAAAAGATTTGAATCTTCCTATTCTCATAGCTTCCACGGATTGTAAATTAAAAATAAACATTTTTGCTAAAATAATTATTATATTATTGATTGATTGACTATGGCTTTTAAAATCCCCCAGTATTGCTATCTGTAGCGTTAGTTCTACGCAAATGTTGCAATTCTTCAACCATTCCTGGACCTGTGACCAAAAACGAGCTACATACGGACAATACCAAAATAAATGATCTAATGACTCTGCCTCCTCACAGCAGAATCTGCAGAGCTGGGAAGATTGTATCCCCCATATATATAACATTCTATTAGTTGCAAGAATTTTGTACAATAATTTAAATTGAAAAATTCGAAGTTTTGAATCCGGCGTTGTTTTGCGTATCAATTCATAAACCATGTGCCATGGAATGGGTACATCGAAAATCTCTTCCCAACTATTTTGCAATTTATATGGCACAGCTGTCAGTTTTTTGGTCCTTAAATTAAATTGGTATATGTTTTTATTTATCACACTTTTCTTTAACCATTTATGTTCTTTAATATAGGGCCGACATACAAGTTCCTTACTTTTTTCCCCTTCTACTTGCCTCTTCCATTTTTGTGGTAATGCTGCAATTAATTGGTTTTAATTTTGGGTAGAGCAGACATTTCCATATGTCTGTGTTAGCTGCATGTGTGACATTACTCCACCAGTCCTATTTATGATATCATTCACAAAAATTATACCTTTTTTAAACATTTCTTCGATAAATACAGTTTTTTTATCAATTACTATATTTGAATTTAACCACAATATTTGTTGTACTATTTGTTCCGTCCTTTCAGGTGGATTAAACTGAAATTGCAACCAACTTTCTAAGGCTTGTTTAAAAAATAAAGATATTTTGGAGATTATTTCCTTTTCAAACAACCGAAAGTGAGCAGGTGTAATCTGAATAAAGGGAAAAAGGCCCTTCTTGAACATAGGATGAGACATTCGTACCAATCTACTAGAGAACCAGTTTGGATTTAAGTATAACTTTTGTATGACTGATGCCTTTAGTGAGAGGTCTAATGCTTTAATATTTAATAATTTCTGCCCTCCGAATTCATATTCGTTATATAAATAGGCCCTTTTAATTTTATCTGGCTTGCCGTTCCAAATAAAATTGAATATTTTTTGTTCATATAATTTAAAAAGCAGGTCACTAGGTGTAGGCAAAACCATAAGCAAATAGGTAAACTGTGATATGATTAAAGAGTTAATCAGGGTGATTTTCCCACAAATAGACAGGTATTTTCCTTTCCATGGTAGCAAGATCTTATCTATTTTTGCTAACTTTCTATAAAAATTTATTGGAGTGAGATCATTTCTTTCTTTTGGGATTTGTATACCGAGTATGTCCACATCTCCGTCAGACCATTTAATTGGTAAACTACATGGCAATGTAAAATGTGTATTTTTTAGTGATCCAATACGTAATATGGTACATTTATCATAATTTGGTTTTAATCCAGAGAGGATAGCAAATGTATCTAGATCCTCTAAGAGGCCGTGGAGAGACTCTAGTTGTGGTTTTAAAAGAAAACATGAATCATCAGCGTACAATGACACCTTAGTTTTTAGGCCCTGGATTTCTAATCCCTTAATATTAATGTTTGATCTAATTTTAACAGCTAACATTTCGATGGCAATAATAAATAGATATGCCGATAGTGGACAACCTTGTTTTACTCCTCTAGATAGTTTAAAACTTTCTGAGATGTAGCCATTATTTACTATTTTACACCTAGGGTTACTATACATAATTTTAACCCATTTTATAAGAGATTCCCCAAAATTGAAATATTCTAGGCATTTATATATAAACTCCAGTCGTACTTTATCAAAAGCCTTTTCAAAATCAGCTATGAAAACCAGGCCTGGTGTCCCGGATATTTCATAGTGTTCTATTGTTTCCAGTACTTGCCTTATATTATCTCCAATGTATCGTCCATGTAAAAAACCTGTCTGATTAGGATGAATAATATCTGACAAAACTTTTTTTATTCTATGCGCCAAGCATTTTGCTAGGATTTTTGCATCACAACACTGAAGTGTAAGAGGTCTCCAATTTTTTAAATGGACTGGATCTTTATATATACCACTTGGGTCCTGTTTCAGTAATAATGATATCACACCTTCTTGTTGCGTGTCTGATAATCTATCATTTATATAGGAGTGGTTAAAACAAGCTAATAATGGTCCTTTGAGTATATCAAAAAAAAAATTGTATACTTCCACTGGTATGCCATCCAGTCCTGGAGTTTTCCCATCCTTAAAGGCCCCAATTGCCTCAAGTAGTTCCTCCTCTGTAATTAGGCCTTTACATGAGTCTTTCTGTACAGATGTTAATTTTACATTATTATTAGGGAAAAAATCCATACAATTAGTTTCAGTTAGTGGAGATGGAGGAGCCTGAAACGAAAACATATTCTTAAAGTACTTTACTTCCTCTTTCAAAATATCATTTGGTGAATCATGCGTGACTCCATCATTTGTAACAAGTTTTAATACGTTTTTTTTGGTAGCATTTCTATATTGAAGATTGAAAAAGAATTTGGTGCATTTTTCCCCATATTCCATCCAGTTCGCTTTATTTTTATAATATATTACACTGGATCTTTCTTGAATAAGTTCCTCCATTTCTTTTTGTTTTTCCTCTAACTTATTCTGTGCCTCTATGGTACCGTTTTTATTGTTATCTAACTGTACTGTTAGTCCTTCAATTTCCTTTGTTAATATGGACTCTTTTGATCTAAATTGCTTTTGTTTTATAGATGAGTACTGAATTGCATGGCCTCTAAAGGCACACTTAAAAGTGTCCCATACAATATGGGGATCTGCTGTACCTATGTTATGTCTAAAAAAGTCAGTTATAAATTCTTCTGTCCTAGTTCTAAACAATTTATCATCTAGTAGGCTTTGATTAAATTTCCAATATCCTCGCCCACGTGGAAATTCTGTAAGAGTAATATATATGCCAATTATGTGATGGTCCGACCGCATTCTGTCCCCTATCAAACACTTTTTAACTTTTGGTGCCAGAGAGAATGATATAAGAAAGTAGTCAAGGCGACTAGCTTGATTAAGCCTCCGCCATGTATATCTCACTAGGTCAGGGTATTTAAGTCTCCATATATCCACTAATTCCAATATATCCATGACATTCCTGATTTCCTTAAGTGCCTGAGGGTGATAGTTTGTAGTGTGATTTCCTTTCCGGTCCATAGAGGTATTTAAGACCGTATTAAAATCTCCCACTATAATAATAGAGTCTAGTGTTGCTTGTAGAGTTGATACATTCTTATATATATTGTCAAAGAAGCTTGGATCATCATTATTTGGACCGTATAGGTTAATAAGCCATATATGTTTATTGTCCAATAACATATTTAAAATAATCCATCTACCTTGAGGATCTGTTTGGACAAGTTGCACATTTGGATCAAAGTTATTATTAATTAAAACCATCACCCCTTTTGAATTTCTTTGCCCATGGGAGAAATATATTTCGCCCCCCCAGTTCTTTTTCCACAAAACTTCATCTAAAACTGTCGAATGGGTTTCCTGTAAACAATAGATATTATAATCCTTCTCTTTTAGCCAGGTAAATACTGATCGTCTTTTCTTATTATCTGCTAAGCCATTACAATTGTAACTGGCTATACTTATTTCACCACTTACCATAATGAGACACACCTTTCAATTATTTTTATCAAAATATATGTTTGTAAACGTCCTATTAAAAAGTAACATAATGATTGAGTGTCTATATAGTTGTACCATGACATTTGCATCTCCACTAAGCAAACCTCCAATTGGTCCCCACTATTCCACCCGCCAAAAGCCCCCATCTCGAGTTGGGTTGTCATCCCAATGCCCGGCAGACCACCCCCGACCCCCCGCATCCCACAGCCCCGGACCGACTGGGATCCATCCTTTGAAAAGAGCACACAGTGCCATTCACCGAACCGAAGCAGATCCATTGCCAAATGCATTTCCATCGCCCTCACCTCGATTTGTATTACATATTGCTGTGGATCATCCTCTATAGTCCCTAACATCTTTTACTTCTTCCTTCGCAACAGTTGTGGGATACACACATACACCCACACACATTCAGCCCTTACCCCCACACAACCATAAGCTCACCCTCTCAACAATTGCACCATCCCAGAGCCCAACTCAAGATGGGTCATGATTTACAAATGTACTTGCAGTTGCAGCTGCATGAGAAGGCCTGCAAGACCGCGCAAAAAATGAGCATAAATGTAGAGATTTATTTACCATTGTCACATCCTAGATGATGGAGGTCAAATGTACACCTTCTTCCTGAAACACGAATACATGAATACACGAACATGAATACACCCTTGATCACATGCAAACAGCACGTAAAATAGCCACATACAAACAGCTTGTTGTCTTCCTTCTCGCATCTATGCACACTCCTCCTTTCACCTTTTCCCTTTGCTTGTGGACTTCAATTAACAACACATCAGCTGTATGTGACCAGGCGAAAAAAACATTCCAAGCCAAACCTTCATATCACGACCGCTACACACAGCCTACCCCATTGTGACCATATGAGCTGAAGTAACATCATAGAACTAACGTGTTAGTAAACCCGCTACAATCATGCAGTAACGTTAGTGTACCGTCAGTAAGCAGTTTAGCAGTTACACCGGTGGGTCCCAGTGGCAATAAATGTGTAAAACCAAAAGCTTGGAAAACAGAAAGGAAAACGCTGAACACTGCTGCTCATGCTTCCAGGTGATATTTATAACAACGTTGCTATATGAGCAGCAGTGTGCAGCGTTTTCCTTCCTGTTTTCCATGAGTTTGTCTACAACTCCTGCACCTGCGGAAAGTACCTGGATGTGCGTTTGTTCTTCAGCTTTTGTACATAAAACCAAAAGCTTACCTTGACATGGAAGACTTCCAGTGTTGGATAGTCATAGGAAGCTAGCTAACATAGCATCCCTATGTTTGAGCCGGGTATTTGAGTAGGCTAAACTAGCTAGCTTGCTGCATTTGCTAGCTAAGTAAGTGAAGTGAAAGTGAAAAAAAGGACAAAATATAGCTATCTCTCTATCTCTTGCTGCTCCTTCATTTTTATATAAATTAATTTGTTAAAAACTGTTCAACTATTGTCTTGCGCTCTCTTTTAGTCAACTATTCGCCACATTTTATGCATTTATGCACTGCAGTGCTAGCTAGCTGTAGCTTATGTTTTCAGTTCTAGATTCATTCTCTGATCCGTTGATTGGGTGGACAACATCTCAGTTCATGCTGCAAGAGCTCTGATAGGTTGGAGGATATCCTCCGGAAGTTGTCATAATTAATGTGTAAGTCTAAGGAAGGGGGTGAGAACCATGAGCCTCCTAGGTTTTTGAAGTCAATGTACCCAGCGGACGGAAGCTAGCTGTCCTCTGGCTACACCATGGTGCTACCCTACAGAGTGCTGTTGAGGCTACTGTAGACCTTCATTGCAAAACAGTGTGTTTTAATCAATTATTTGGTGACATGTGAATATATTTTGTAGTTTTATCTGAAAAGGATAACTTTTTCAATGTTTCACTATTTAAAATTTTCCTGAAATTCACTGAGGATGGTCCTCTCCTTCCTCCTCTGAGGAGCCTCCCCTGGTGTGTGTGTGTACGTGCATACGTGTGTGTATGTGCATAAGTGTGTGTGTGTGTACGTGCATCTGTACATGCGTGGGTGCGTGTCGTGACCTATTTTTTGCACTTGTATTTGGACGGCTACTTTGAATCTTGGCTAAGTAACTGGTCTAAATGCTGCCATGTTGGCTCTCTCTCAGGACTCTCTCCCTGCTTGGGCCACTGAATTCCCTATTGAGAGAATCTCTCTCCAACCGACACACATACACTCACTCTCTCTTTCCCCCGCTCTTCTCTCACTTTTTGTCTCTCTTCTCACAATTATCATATTCTCCCCTTTCCCAAAACTCTCTCCATCCCTCCTTTCCTCCTAGCTCACATTACACAACCCTATCACCTACCGTACATAAAGCACCAGTATCCCACCAGGCTTAAGGCTAAAACACCCGCGGGTGGCTGACTACCCACCTGCCTGCCTGCCTTGCCACCTCTCTCTACTACATATGTCCCCGCAACAGGGGGTGACATCATGCAGGCTGAGGGCCAGAAGAGAGCCCAGCAAGGTAACAGAGGGCTGTATTTGTCAGAGGAGAAGACACACCGTCTACGCTCGGTAGCAGGGGAATCCTGGTTGAAATAGATTGGTTGGATGGAAGGGGGTTGGTAAAGGAACCGACTTGACTTATTAATTTTACAATATTGTTACGTTCCCAGCTGACAAATTCAAAATTACATTCACAACAAAGGGAACTAACAAAGACAAATCACCTTGACAACTAAAACAAACCAGAAAGGGGTTCTGAAAGTCACCCATGTGGGTGCCCACTGAAAGTTGACAAACCCACTAGTAAGGGTTTCTAAAAGACACCCACCATAGATGCCCACTAGGTTTGCCTCCGAAAAGCCAAACTAAAATAAAAACCCACAACATCTTAGGATAGGGAATAAAAAGAATATGAAACAAAATATACAGGGGAAAACCCAAAACTCAGGCTTCTTTCAAACTTAAATAGGTTGAGCTCGAAATTGCGCCCCAGCTGACGTGAAGTGTAGCTCTCCCAACATCTCTCAAGCTCAACTGGAGCACTGGGCCAGCCACTCTTAAATATTACCTGGGCCAGCCACTCTTAAATATCACCTGGGCCAGCCACTCTTAAATATCACCTGGGCCAGCCACTCTTAAATATCACCTGGGCCAGCCACTCTTAAATATCACCTGGGCCAGCCACTCTTAAATATCACCTGGGCCAGCCACTCTTAAATATCACCTGGGCCAGCCACTCTTGAAACCTCCTAAGGATCGGACCCTTTTTTTCAATTTTCGCCTAAAATCACATACCCAAATCTAACTGCCTGTAGCTCAGGACCTCAAGCAATGCATATTCTTGACACCATTTGAAAGAAAATACTTTGAAGTTTGTGGAAATGTGAAATTATATAACACATTGGATCTGGTAAAAGATAATACAAACAACAAATCATGCGTTTTCTATTTTTCTATCTTTGAAGAGAAAGGCCATACATTGAAATAGGATTCCAGGTGTAATTTAGATGTTGTCCACCAGACAGCAGCAGTGTGTGTGCTAAGTTTCAGACTGATCCAGTGAAGAATTACATCACTACACAAGTCTGTCAGGAGTTTGCCCAAATGTGCCAAATTGGTCAATTAATACATTTTCAAGTATATAACTATAGAGAACATACAAAAATGCTATGGTAAAAAAATATATATGTTTACACACTCCCAGGAATGTCATGCATGATGGATCACTAGATTCCCTACAGAAAATACACTAACCTTAACACATCTATATTACCTGGACCAGCCACTCTTAAATATCACCTGGGTCAGCCACCCCTAAATATCACCTTGGCCAGCCACTTTTAAATATTCACCTGGGCCAGCACAGGTGAAACACCTCCCGACTAATGAGATGGACAAGCCAGCACAGGTGTACACCTCACGACTAACGAGATGGACAAGCCAGCACAGGTGTAACACCTCCCGACTAATGAGATGGACAAGCCAGCACAGGTGTTACACCTCTGACTAACGAGATGGACAAGCCAGCACAGGTGTAACACCTCCCGACTAATGAGATGGACAAGCCAGCACAGGTGTAACACCTCCCGACTAACGAGATGGATAAGGCAGCACAGGTGTAACAGCACAGGTGAAAAAAACAAAACCGGTAACAAAATAAATATATATATATATATAGTTAACCAGGTAAGACCCATTGAGGTTAAGAACCTCTTTTGCGAGGGTGACCTGGCAAGAAGTCAAAACAGGGAAATAGCAGCGTGTACATAACAAAAATTACAAAACACATCCAAAATACAAAGTGTCACAAGTTACGGATACAATTGAATATTAGAAACAACTGCAGCTATCACAAACAGTGTAATCGATCAGAGTCAGCCCCTAACTTTAATATCTTTTGAAGCATGTTCCAGGATGAAGGGGCATTATGGGAAAAATATTGTTTCCCCATCTCAGTTCTAGCTGTAACGATCGTCTATAGGTGATTGAGCGGACCAATGCGCAGCGGGTGCTGAATACATAATGACATTTAATGAAGATCCAACCAAAACAGAACACTGACAAAATACAAAACAAATAAACGACGTGAACGAACGAGACAGTACCGTGTGGTGCACAGACACAGCAACAATCACCCACAAACAAACAGTGAGAACAGCCTACCTTAATATGGTTCTCAATCAGAGGAAACGTCAAACACCTGCCTCTAATTGAGAACCATATCAGGCAACACATTAAACCCAACATAGAAACACAATACATAGAATGCCCACCCCAACTCACGCCCTGACCAACTAAACACATACAAAAACAAGGAAAACAGGTCAGGAACATGACAGAACCCCCCCCTCAAGGTGCGAACTCCGGGCGCACCACCTAAAGTCTAGGGGAGGGTCTGGGTGGGCATCTGTCCACGGTGGCGGCTCCGGCTCCGGACGTGGTCCCCACCCCACCATAGTCAAACCCCGCTTCCGTAGCCTCCTCCAAATGGCCACCCTCCAAATTAACCCCACTGGATTAAGGGGCAGCACCGGACTAAGGGGAAACACCGGAATGAGGGGCAACACCGGAATGAGGGGCAACACCGGAATGAGGGGCAACACCGGA
Organism: Salvelinus namaycush; assembly: GCF_016432855.1. NCBI lineage: Eukaryota > Metazoa > Chordata > Actinopteri > Salmoniformes > Salmonidae > Salvelinus > Salvelinus namaycush. The sequence goes on along the minus strand of NC_052344.1, from coordinate 25,048,162 downwards.
ATGAGGGGCAACCCCGGACTGAGGGGCAGCTCCGGACTGAGGGGCAGCTCCGGACTGAGGGGCAGCTCCGGACTGAGGGGCTGCTCCGGACTGAGGGGCTCCTCCGGACTGAGGGGCTGCTCATGGCTGGCTGGCGGCTCTGGCTGCTCATGGCTGGCTGGCGGCTCTGGCTGCTCATGGCTGGCTGGCGGCTCTGGCTGCTCATGGCTGGCTGGCGGCTCTGGCTGCTCATGGCTGGCTGGCGGCTCTGGCTGCTCATGGCTGGCTGGCGGAAGGCTCTGGCTGCTCATGGCTGGCTGGCGGAAGGCTCTGGCTGCTCATGGCTGGCTGGCGGAAGGCTCTGGCTGCTCATGGCTGGCTGGCGGAAGGCTCTGGCTGCTCATGGCTGGCTGGCGGAAGGCTCTGGCTGCTCATGGCTGGCGGAAGGCTCTGGCTGCTCATGGCTGGCGGAAGGCTCTGGCTGCTCATGGCTGGCGGAAGGCTCTGGCTGCTCATGGCTGGCGGAAGGCTCTGGCTGCTCATGGCTGGCGGAAGGCTCTGGCTGCTCATGGCTGGCGGAAGGCTCTGGCTGCTCATGGCTGGCGGAAGGCTCTGGCGGCTCCTGTCTGGCGGACGGCTCTGGCAGCTCCTGTCTGGCGGACGGCTCTAGCGGCTCCTGTCTGGCGGACGGCTCTAGCGGCTCCTGTCTGGCGGACGGCTCTAGCGGCTCCTGACAGACGGGCGGCTTTGAAGGCTCAGTACAGACGGGCAGCTTTGAAGGCTCAGTACAGACGGGCGGCTTTGCAGGCTCAGTACAGACGGGCGGCTTTGAAGGCTCAGTACAGGCGGGCAGTTCAGGCGGCGCTTGGCAGACGGACAGCTCAGACGGCGTTGGGCAGACGGGCAGTTCAGGCGCCGCTGGGCAGAAAGCAGACTCTGGCCGGCTGAGGCGCACTGTAGGCCTGGTGCGTGGTGCCGGAACTGGAGGTACCGGGCTAAGGACACGCACCTTCAGGCTAGTGCGGGGAGCAGCAACAGGACGCACAGGACTCTGGAGGCGCACAGGAGGCTTGGTGCGTGGTACCGGAACTGGAGGTACTGGGCTGGAGACACGCACCACAGGGCTAGTGCGTGGAGGAGGAACAGGGCTCTGGAGACGCACAGGAGGCTTAGTGCGTGGTGCCGGAACTGGTGGTACCGGGCTGAAGACACGCACCATAGGGCTAGTGCGTGGAGGAGGAACAGGGCTCTGGAGACGCACAGGAAGCCTGGTGCGTGGTGTAAGCACTGGTGGTACTGGGCTGGGGCGGGGAGGTAGCGCCGGATATACCGGACCATGCAGGCGTACTGGCTCCCTTGAGCACTGAGCCTGCCCAACCTTACCTGGTTGTATGCTCCCCATAGCCCGACCAGTGCGGGGAGGTGGAATAACCCGCACTGGGCTATGTAGGTGAACCGGGGACACCATGTGTAAGGCTGGTGCCATGTATGCCGGCCCGAGGAGACGCACTGGTGGCCAGATGCGTTGGGCCGGCTTCATGACATCCGGCTCAATACTCAATCTAGCCCTGCCAGTGCGGGGAGGTGGAATAACCCGCACCGGGCTAAGCACACGTACAGGAGACACCGTGCGCTTTACCGCATAACACGGTGTCTGCCCGTACTCTCGCTCTCCACGGTAAGCTCGGGGAGTTGGCGCAGGTCTCCTACCTGACTTCGCCACACTCCCTTGTAGCCTCCTCCCAAGAAATGTTTGGGCTTGACTCACAGGCTTCCGTGCTAGCCGCGTACCCTCATAACGCCGGTTCCTCTCTCCGGTTGCCTCTGCTCTCCTAACTGCCTCCAGCTGTTCCCATGGGAGGCGATCTCTTCCAGCCAGGATCTCCTCCCATGTGTAGCAACCCTTGCCGTCCAAAACTTCCTCCCATGTCCATTCCTCCTTCTTGCGCTGTTGCTGCTGCCCGTTAACCCGCTGCTTGATCCTTCGTTGGTGGGTGATTCTGTAACGATCGTCTATAGGTGATTGAGCGGACCAATGCGCAGCGGGTGCTGAATACATAATGACATTTAATGAAGATCCAACCAAAACAGAACACTGACAAAATACAAAACAAATAAACGACGTGAACGAACGAGACAGTACCGTGTGGTGCACAGACACAGCAACAATCACCCACAAACAAACAGTGAGAACAGCCTACCTTAATATGGTTCTCAATCAGAGGAAACGTCAAACACCTGCCTCTAATTGAGAACCATATCAGGCAACACATTAAACCCAACATAGAAACACAATACATAGAATGCCCACCCCAACTCACGCCCTGACCAACTAAACACATACAAAAACAAGGAAAACAGGTCAGGAACGTGACACTAGCCTTAGGAACAGACAAGGATAGCAGCGACTGTGAACGAAGTGACTGATCTAGACAGTGTGATATGTTTCGGGCAAATCCAATACAACACCTTACTCAGTACCACTCTCCATATTTTCAAGCATACTGGTGGCTGCATAATGTTATGGGTATGCTTGTAATAATTAAGGACTGGGGAGTTGTTCAGGTTAAAAAATAAATGGAATGGAGCTAAGCACAGGCGGAATCCTAGAGGAAAACCTGGTTCATTCTTCTTTCCACCATACACTGGGAGATTTAATTCCCCTTTCAGCAGGACAATAACCTAAAACACAAGGCCAAATATACACTGGAGTTACTTACCAAGAAGACAGTGAATGTTCCTGAGTGGCAGAGTTACAGTTTTGACTTTAATCTACTTATAGATATATGGCAAGACCTGAAGATTGTTGTCTAGCAATGATCAACAACCAATTTGACAGAGCTTGAAGAATTTTGAAAAGAATAATAGACAAATATTGCACAATCCAGGTGTGGAAAGCTCTTATTGTAACGGAATTCATCCTCCTCATCTGACGAGGAGTAAGAAATGTCAGACCAATGCGCAGCGTGGTAAGTGTCCATATTATTTAATAATACTGAACACGACAACAATACAAAAATAACAAAGTGCATCGATAAGAAAACCGAAACAGTTCCGTGTGGAACACACAGACACGGAAGACAACCACCCACAAAACACAACAGAAAACAGGCTACCTAAATATGGTTCCCAATCAGAGACAATGAATAAAACCTGCCTCTGATTGAGAACCATTTCAGGCCAAACGAAAAACCCAACATAGAATGACAAAACATAGATAACCCACCCAACTCACGCCCTGACCATACTAAAACAAAGAAAATACAAAAGAACTAAGGTCAGAACGTGACACTTATAGACTTACCCAGAAAGACTCACAGCGGTAAACGCTGCCAAAGGTGCTTCTACAAAGTATTGACTCAGGGGTGTGAATACTTATGTAAAATTAGATATTTTCAAAAAATATTTAATTTGAAAAAAAATTACAAAAATGCAAAAAAATAAATAAAGGTTTTCACTTTGTCATTATTGGGTATCGTGTATAGTGAAAAAATCGTGGAAAAAATCTGTTTAATCCATTTTGAATTCAGGCTGTATCACAGCAAAATGTGAAATAAGTCAAGGGGTATGAATACTTTCTGAAGGCACTGTGTCATGGAACAGATTTGACTTATTCCTTTAAATAAAGGTTAAATAAAATTTAAAAAACGTTGTATTCAGGACAAAAAGTTAATTGGTTTTCCACATTTTTACCAGTACTACTTCAGTTAGCCTTGTTGCAAACAGGACGCATGTTTTGGAATATTTGTATTTTCTACAAGCTTCCTCCTTTTCACTCTGTCAATTTGGTTAGTATTGTCGAGTAACTACAATGTTGTTGAACCATCCTCAGTTTTCTCCTATCACAGCCGTTAAACTCTGTAACTGTTTTAAAGTCACCATTGGCGTCATGGTGAAATCCCGGAGCGGTTTCCTTTCTGAGTTAGGAAGGAGTCTGTATCTTTGTAGTGACTTGGTGTATTGACACACCATCCAAAGTGTCACGTTCCTGACCTATTTCTGTTAGTTTGTTGTATGTGTTAGTTGGTCAGGACGTGAGTTTGGGTGGGCATTCTATGTTTTCTGTTTCTATGTTGGTTTAAGGGTTGCCTGGTATGGCTCTTAATTAGAGGCAGGTGTTTGGCGTTCCTCTAATTGAGAGTCATATTTAGGTAGGTTGTTTCACAGTGTTCGTTGTGGGTGGTTGTCTCCTGTGTCAGTGTTTGTCGCACCATACGGGACTGTTCGGTTTGTTTGTAAGTTCGGTCTTTTGTGTAGTCATTTTCCTGTTCGTGAGTTCTGCGTTTTATGTAAGTTCGCATGTCCAGGTTTGTCTACTTTCGTTTTGTTGTTTTGTTAGTTTATAGTGAAGTTCGTGTTTTTCGTCTTTTCTGTAAATAAATATGTCATCACAACCCGCTGCGCCTTGGTTCAATCACTACTCCTCCTCTTCGGTTGTAGAGGAGGAGGAATACCGTTACACAAAGTTTAATTATTAACTTCACCATGTACCATGTAGGTAATATGTAAAATGTATGTAAATGTAACCAAAAAGCTGTAAAAACAACAACAAAATATATTTTTGTCATCCGAAGATGGGGGTTGATGGATGGGTTGATTTAAAAAATATATATAATAATAATAATACAAACGTCACGGTGCTCAAAGGGATATATTCAATGTCTGTTTTTTTATACCAATCTACCAATTGGTGCCCTTTGCGAGATATTGGAAAACCTCCCTGGTCTTTGTGGTTGAATCTGTTTGAAATGGTGTTTTAATGGGTCCATGCAACTGATTATGTGACTGATTAAGCACATGTTTACTCATGAACTGGTTTAGTCTTGCCATAACAAAGGGGTTGAATACTTATTTTGTATTAATTTGTAAAAATGTCGACAAACATAATTCCACTTTGATTTATGGGGTATTGTGTGTAGGCCAGTGACAAAAAAAATCTAAATGTAATCCTGTAACAACAGAATGTAGAAAAAGACAAGGGGTGTGGACACTTTCTGAAGGCACTGCGCAGACCCTTTTATCGAAAGCGCCTTACAGTTTGTGACACGTGTTAATTGAAGTCATTGCTTTAGCACCATGCTCTTACCAAGGGGTCACACAGAACCGAGTGAATTAACAGCAGCAGAGGTCAACCCTTCTATAAAGCATGCATGATGACATCTTTCCTGAATTAAGACTTTTGATACAATCACCTCAACCAAAGACGGACGAGGGTTTATCCAGCATAATGGGCACCAACCATATGGGCACACAGTGTGGATGAGCCTGCCTGCTGAGATGAACGCTGTCCGTGCCTATACATTCACCCAAGTCACGACTCGGTTCGGACGCTACAGACGTTTTAGTGAGAAGACCGATTTTGGGGATGTCTCCTGGTCTGATACACAGCGCTGTAGCTCTGCGGTTAAAAGTGGCGAAAAAAATGACATCTTTACCTTAAACTGACGGATTATGTTAATTAGATACTCCTAAGGATAGGAGATAAGCTCAAGGAACTTTAATTGAAAGCTCATGGAGTGGACCTGTTGTTTACCTCATGGAATATTCCAAGACATCTCTTAGTTTCCTCTATCCTTCCTCATGCCTATTCTGATCTGTGCAACGCCCCTACCCTATAGCCTGTAAAAACAAGATAACCTCCTAAAAAGTTATTTTTAATACAAGTATTTATTTGTATTGATTGGCAGATATTTTTTAATCAAGAGAATCAAGGCCCAGAGGTAAACATCTGAAAATATTGTTCGGAAGGTTGTGCACTGCGCATGGAAGCATGGTGCGCGTGGAGCTGTCCATGGTGCTGAATGCCATAGAATCAACAAGTAGTGAGCGTTTCATTTTCTAGGCTACTCACGAGCGCTATGTTGAAACTATTGGAAAAACATGACATTGGCTGACACAATCTGGTTAAAACGTTTGAAACTGCAAATAGCTTTGTAGGATAAATCGGATGTGTTACAAAAGTGTCAGAAGGGGTGACGAAATGGATCCTTGCAAGGGGGTGTCAACGCATCAGAGTCAGTGTGTGATCTTTGAGAGAGAAGAGACCAAAAATGTCAACCCTATGACGTTAGTTCTGGCGCACGAATGAATTCCGAACGAATGGACGTGCGAGCCAAATTCGTGATCAGAAGACGCGGAAAGAACAAGGCGAGAACGAGGTTGGGAGATCAGGGAAGCCCGAATTTTAAAACGCTGGGATTACCAATATTTTATAGCCTATTCAATTGTTATCTAGGGTGTTTTTCTTTGTTTGTACTAGTCACATGTGACTTTCTGGCGGAAACTGTCTTCTAGAATTACAGTGCACGGAACTTGGTAAGTTATTTTTTGATCTGGCATATTTCCGTGTGCTCAAATCATGAATGTAGTTAAATATTTCAATATTATTCACTTAATGTTTTGATCGGATCAGACATTTTTAAACCATAAAGTGTTGCTTTATATAATTTAGAATAGGGAAAACAATAACGCGTAAACTGATCTACTCTTTTGGACTATTGTCTTTACGCATGGTGAACATGGAGAGGGTTATATTTGTCAGATATATGGGAACTTTTAAAGTTTAGTGACCAATAAACGAACGGTTTTCTCTCTCTCTCTAGTACTAGTACTCTCTCCAATCGCTTAGGACATCATGATGCCTTTCCTAAGAACCCTGGTTGTGCTGGCTGTCCTCTGCGCGCCAACCTCCAGCCTCTGTCTCAGACTGTACCAGAGCGACTCCAAGCTCCTCTGTGACGATGACATACTAGCTGAGGTCCAGACGAACGACGTTCCCAGTGAAGAGTTCCCAGTGTCGGAAAGCTGGGGCTCCCTCTTCAAGTCCGGAGACACTCTCTCCTCCGCAGAGTCGCGGGAGAAAAGGACGTCGACTTACCCCGCCAACTACAGGTTTCTCAGTCAGACGCAGCTAAGGAGTAAGATGTTCCAGAACAGCATAAATAATGACCGGCTAAGCAAGTTTACCCTCTCTCTAGATGTGCCCACCAACATCATGAACATTCTCTTTGACATCCAAAAGTCCAAGAACCTGCGCGCAAAAGCGGCCGACAACGCGCGACTGATGGCGCAGATTGGACGAAGGAAGAGACAGTAGACTATCTCTCCGACGGTTGAAGCCGCTACCCTGATTATCCATTACATATTAGATTTTCACTCTGACAAATACGTATTGCTGGAAGTTTTATTTTTCCTCAAATCGAACTTTCAGATGCAGTATTTGTGAGATGGTTTTTTTTCTGTGGTTATGATCTAGCAAATTTAAATACGAAACATAGGGATTATTGAGATGGACTTTTCTGAAGTACAATTGGAGTGTTTACTGTACAGGCCTATTCTATTTTAGAATCCCTGAAATTGAAGAAAATCAAAAGACAATTCGAGATTATTTTGAACTAGTCTACACACTGAATGATTTTCATTTCTGTTCAGAATATACATTTCAATTAATTAAAATTAAAGTACTTTCAAGATAAGGTTAGGCCCTATAAAGCTATACAACTTCTAGTCTTCCACTGGAGTGTTAAAGATCGAACCAGGAAATGTGGTATAATGAGAGGGGTCTTTGAAATTAGATAAGGCAAATGAAGAAATATGTAAATTGCATATGCATAAAATCAGTGGGTAAACTGTAATTAGCCTGTCAATGGAAATGGTTTGCATTTCCTCTCATTTGTGCCCGCGTTTTATAGGAAAAGCAAGGCATTGCATATGCTTGAAATACAGGACAGTACGGTACAATACAAATTATGTGAACAAATTGCATTCATTGAAATTCGCACGCATTTTGCGGCATATTTAGTGTAAAGAGAAGCGAGTTAGCCTATATACCTTTGTGAATAGACGCTAGAATGTGAAATGTTTCTGAGTTATTTCAAGGTAAATGCATGGTAGCCTCAATGTTTGATCAAATGTCTGTTATTTTTATACACAAAGGGATTATTTTTCCTCAAATAAAAGCAGATGAATTAAACGTTGTCTTCAATAACGGCCATTTTCACATTTAGAAGGTGTTGTAATTGAAGTGTTAGGCATAATCAAGTCAGTCAGTCAGTCAGCCAGCCAATGGAAAACAACAGCTTTGTCTATATGAACTATGAATATATTATCGGCCCTATATATGCTATAGCTTTCAGGTGTGTTAAACACAGGTGTGTTAAACACACACACACACACACACACACACACACACACACACACACACACACAGTTGGGAGTCATCAGTGACCATTACATTTCCTCGTCTCTAAAATTTTAGATGCATTTAAAGATGTTATTTATTATGACATTGTATTATATTAAAAATTGCATTTATTATGACAACAAGTGAGCCTATATGCAAACTTGAATGTGTGAACCAGCTTCAGGTTAGGATTTTCTGTCATGAATCTTGTTCTTGAGGCAGCTCTGCAGAGTGCTCACTAGCTGGCACAGCTACAAAGTCAAAAGATCTGATTTTATACCTAACCCCAGTGGTGACCCGTCATTCAGGGCAGGTGGGGCAGAGGCCCACTTGTTTTGAGCCCCACGTTTTTTGCCAAAAAATTGTCTTTGCCTGTTTTTCATGTTATTTTGGCATTAATACCTGTCAGATATCAGTTTTCAAACAATGTAAAAAAATATGTATATCATTGAGTTAATAAAGCTGCATACAAACATGGTCTCTTTTTTGTTTTCTAGAGTAAGGCAGCTACAAAATGCAGGTGTTTCAGGCTAGCTCAGTGCTTTCTGTGGTGGTGGGGCAAGCCAGCAGAAAATACGGACTGTTGTCCAAAATGGCTATGCATATTCATGAGGCTAGTAGCATAGCATCTCTCTCAATTGAATACAGGAGGGTGAAGTCAATAACCCTCGTCGAATATTCAAAATAAGATTACAATAATGACATGCATTAATACACCAATCCAAACAAAAGATAGGCGGGAGCTAGACAGCCCGCTGTGCCTCTTTGTGGACAATGACTCCCATTGTTGAGGCAGAGAGACATGTATCTTGTCAGTATATCCATAATCTTTGCTACAATTAAATTATATTTCAATTGATGGCTGCTGTGATGGCACACTGTGGTATTTCACCCAATAGATATGAAAGTTTATCAAAATTAGATTTGTTTTCAAATTCTTTGTGGGTCTGTGTAATCTGAGGGAAATATGTGTCTCGAATATGGTCAGACATTTGGCAGGAGGTTAGGAAGTGCAGCTCAGTTTCCACCTCATTTTGTGGGCAGTGTGCCCATACCCTATGGCGGCCTCTCAAAATAGCAAGGCTATGCTCACTGAGCCTGTACATAGTCTAAGCTTTCCTTAATTTTGGGTCAGTCACAGTGGTCAGGTATTGGTGTTTTACATTGTACACTGAGGATGCTTTTGTGAATTCTTGGTTGGTGAGCGGACCTCAGACCTCACAACCACAAAGGGCAATAACTGATTCAAGTATTTTTAGCCAGATCCTAATTGGGAGGGTGTAGAGGCCCTTCTTGCCTTGTCTCTCAGATTGTTCACAGCTTTGTGGAAGTTACCTTGTGGTGCTGATGTTTAGGATGAGTTATGTATAATTTTTTGTGTGCTCTATGGCAATAGTGTCTAGATGGTATTTGTGGTCCTTGCAACTGGACCTTCTTTTGGAACACCATTATTTTTGTCTTACTGAAATTTACTGTGCAGAAGATCTAGGTGCTGCTGTAGACCCTCCTTGGTTGGGAACAGAAGCACCAGATCGTCAGCAAACAGTAGACATTTGACTTCAGATTCTAGTAGGGTGAGGCCGGGTGCTGCAGACTGTTCTAGTGCCCTCGCCAATTCGTTGATATATATGTTGAAAAGGGTGGGGCTTAAGCTGCATCCCTGTTTCACCCCACGGCCCTGTGGAAAGAAATGTGTGTGTTGTTTGCCAATTTTAACTGCACACTTGTTGTTTGTGAACATGGATTTTATAATGTCGTATGTTTTTCCCCCAACACCACTTTCGATCAATTTATATAGCAGACCCTGAGTCAAAAGCATGAGAAGACTTTGCCTTTGTTTTGGTTTGTTTTCCAATTAGGGTGTGCAGGGTGAATACATGGTCTGTCGTACGGTAATTTGGTAAAAGACAATTTGACATTTTCTCAGTACATTGTTATCACTGAGGAAATGTATGAGTTTGCTGTTAATGATAATGCAGAGGATTTTCCCAAGGTTGCTGTTGACACATATCCCATGGTAGTTATTGGGGTCAACTTTGTCTCCACTTTTGTGGATTGGGGTAATCAGTCCTTGGTTACAAATATTGGGGAAGATGCCAGAGCTGAGGATGATGTTAAAGAGTTTATGTATAGCCAATTGGAATTTGTGGTCTGTATATTTGATCATTTCATTTAAGATACCATCAACACCACAGGCCTTTTTGGGTTGAAGGGTTTGTATTTTGTCCTGTAGGTCATTCAACGTAGTTGGAGAATCCAGTGTGTTCTGGTAGTCTTTAATAGTTGATTCTAAGATTTGTAATTGATAATGTATATGTTTTTACTGTTTGTTCTTTGTTATAGGGCCAAAAAGATTGGAGGTGGTTTATCCATACATCTCTGTTTTGGATAGATAACTCCTTGTGTTGTTGTTTGTTTAGTGTGTTTACATTTTCCCAGAAGTGGTTAGATTCTATGGATTCTTCAATTACATTGAGCTGATTTCTGACGTGCTGTTCCTTCTTTTTCCGTAGTGTATTTCTGTGTTGTTTTAGTGATTTACCATAGTTAAGGCGTAGGCTCAGGTTTTCTGGGTCTCTATGTTTTTGGTTAGATAGGTTTCTCAATTCCTTTCTTAGGTCTTTGTATTCTTCATCTAACCATTTGTCTTGTTGTTAATTTTCTTAGGATGTCTGCTTGACATTTTAAGATTTGATAGGGAAGCTAAAAGGTCAAATATACTGTTTACTCGGAACCCAAACCGGCTGCGCGCGTGCGCCATCGTGCATAATATTATTTTGCCCTCCCACACCAAACGCGATCACGACACGCAGGTTAAAATATCAAAACAAACTCTGAACCAATTACATTAATTTGGGGACAGGTCGAAAAGCATTAAACATGTGTGGCAATTTAGCTAGTTAGCTTGCCCTTGCTAGCTAACGTTAATTTGTCCTATTTAGCTAGCTTGCCGTTGCTAGCTAATTTGTCCTTGGATATAAACATTGAGTTGTTATTTTAACTGAAATGCACAAGGACCTCTACTCCGACAATTAATCCACACATAAAACGACCAACCGAATCGTTTCTAGTCATCTCTCCTCTTTCCAGGCTTTTTCATCTTTTAACTGATATGGTGATCGCATCTAAACTTTCATTGTATTACCACGACTACCTGCAAAACAGTTCGTCTTTCAGTCACCCACGTGGGTATAACCAATGAGGAGATGGCACGTGGGTACCTGCTTCAATAAACCAATGAGGAGATGGGAGAGGCAGGACTTGCAGCGCGATCTGCGTCAAAAATAGGAATGAGTTCTATTTTAGCCCTTGGCGTCGCAGACGCTCGTTAGCGCGCGCGAGCAGTGTGGGTGCAATAATTGAATAACATGGATTTCTAAATATATTTTGCAACGCTCACACACGCGACGTGTCCGGTCTGGTCAGCATGTTAGGCTTTCTACTGCCAAGTTTACACCATATTTGTGAGGGAATATTTTCGCCTCCAGGTAGGTGTTTGTCCCCCTGTGTGCTGAGAGTGTCAGGTTCTTGTCCAGTTCTGGCATTTAGGTTGCCACAAACTAGGACATGTCCCTGGGCCTGAAAATGGTTGATCTCCCACTCTAGGATGGAGAAGCTGTCATCGTTAAAGTATGGGGATTCTATTGGGGGGATATAGGTAGCACACATGAGGACATTATTCTCTGTTTAGATAATTTGCTTATTAATTTCTAGCCAGATGTAAAATGTTCCTGTTTTTACTAATTTAATAGAGTGGGTTATGTCTGCTCTATATCAAATGAGCATACCACCTGAGTCTCTTCCCTGTTTCACACCTGGTAGTTCGGTGGTTGGGACTACCAGCTCTCTGTAACCTAGAGGTCAACCAATGGGTCTTCTCCTCTATACCATGTTTCTTTTAGGATGATAACACATATTATAACTAAACACAGATAGACCACAGCCTGTCATTTCAAATGGAAACAAATGAGTCATAGTGGGTAGAACAAACAAGGAGGTGGGCAGAGCCAAGCACGAGCTAGCGAGATCCTATTGACGCGTTCTTGCAGGCATCTGCATATTTCCGTTAGGGAACCCCTCCTCTGTGAAGTACACGTGTGACATAGCTAAATTCGCCTTTGCACTCCTAAACAACGCAATTTTTATAAACTTTTGCAAAGGGTAAAGTCTACAATACCTAGTCCACTCTGTTCATTACAGATTTTAGTTTTGGGAACAGTATTGATTACATTTTTCATCGATGAGAGAATTTGCAGAATGGCAGCCAAAATCCATCTCTTTCCATCTTCTCCCAGGCTCCCGAGTGGCACAGCGGTCTAAGGCACTGCATCTCAGACCCTAGAGGGGTCACTACAGACACCCAGGTTCGAATCCAGGCTGTATCACAACTGACTGTGATTGTGAGTCCCATAGTGGGGTGCACAATTGGCTCTGAGTTTGGCTGGTGTAGGCTGTCATTGTAAATAAGAGTTTGTTCTAAACTGACTTGCCTGGGTAAGTTATATTTATTTTTTATCTCCCACTGCCGGCCAGTGGGCTTCCTCTCACTACCATATGTGGTAGTGTGTGGAAACGCCAAGCAGATGCTTCACATTTATATGTCCGGTAAAACATTTGTCTCATTGTTCTATCTGTGATGGCACTTAATGTATTTCTGTATTTCCAATTTCTTTGATTAAGTCTGTGCTTCTGCTCTTTAGGCCAAAGGGAGATGACCTCAGACCTTGTATATTCCAGGATGAGATAGTAAAAGCGTTGTATTCCATAGTGTCTAGTCTTGTTTTCGTGTGGTTTATGCTCAGACCACTACAGTAGGTGTGAGCACATCATGTTGAGTATCTGATACATACTTTAGGTCGCAGGATGGGGCAAACCATCATCTATGCCAGTGGTCACCAACCAGTCGATCGCGATCGACTTGTCGATCTCCAAGGCATTATGTTCCTTTTTTTTTTATTCATCTCGGGCTGTTGGTGGTAGGTGCAGCCATTTCAGCTGCCCTGGCGCCAGGTAGGCAAACTGTTGCCATTTCATGTGTCTGAAGGTACAAACTCCCACCACTTCCCCGTGGGCCTAGAGAGGAAATCAAGTGCACTATGCTAACGCTGGCCAATCAGATTGCTCAGATGACAGAGTCTGTAGTAAGGTAGCAGGCATAAAAGAAAGCTAGGCAAAATTGATACTGTGAGATTTCAAAACGTTTAAAACCATGACTAGAGAGACTGTCAACAAATACAGCAAAGAGCTGCTGTTTTTACGAGTGAGTTCATGTTTAAGTTCTTTCTCAGCACTGTCAACACTTTGTATTCAGCACTTTTATAACCCATAAAATGTGCGTTCTTCCTATTTCCACTCAACGCTACAACAATCAGTGCAGCAGTAATGAATGAGTAGGAAAGTGTATTGATAGGCTGTTGTTATTATTAGCGGCTTGGGTCTTTTTTTAATATTGAGGAATATTTCACTTTCTCTGTTCATAGGAGTAACAACATGAATTTGTGCATGAGACAGAAGTAATGCAGTGCAACTCGAGTTTCGCCATCATCTGGAAGACGGTGTCCCTTTTTGGTCAGTGTCAGTGGAGGAAAGGGAGAGCGGAGGGATGTTGAGAGACGGGCCCTCAGTCTGCTGCTCTCTCCCTCAGATGCAGGCACCATCAGCTCAGTAAAATAAAAAGCAAATTATTTAAATGTGTGCTCACTCAGCTGTGCCTCACAAGTAATACAACAATGGATCTATTACCGGTGTGATCATATAGCCTACCTCAAATTTTGAAATATAATTTCCCCGAACAACAATGCATTGGCAGGTCAATTCAAGCAAAGCCAGTATGCCGTGATAATGTATTGGGCCTATAGCTTACTGCACAAACCTCATTGCTACAGTACTGTTTTTAATTGGTTAATGTTGCATATGCTTTCATTTTTTAAGTCATGTTAATAAAAACATCAGAGCGGTAGATCTCGGCATGCATTTTGACTCAGAAAGTGATCTTGACTCAGAAAAGGTTGGTGACCACTGATCTATGCTCAGCTCACTACTCCCCCTGCTGCAAATCATTAAATTTGACGTCATTTCCGTCGACATGGACACAGACAGGAAGGTTGCATTTGGCGACGTGGAAGTGACTAGTCGTCTGTTGTGAAGCTGTACACCAACCACACTGATCCACAAACATTCCGTAACAATGATAAAGAAATTTGACAAGAAGGACGAAGAGTCTGGTAAGATAAATTAAGTGTAAAGAAATCAATATAGCTACTTGGAAATAGGTAACGTTTTTTTGCCAACTAGTTACCGCTGACGTTAGCTAGCTAGTAGCTAGCATTCTAGCTAGGTAACGTTAACTACACTAAGTTGGTATTCGTTTGGTGGATATTTTTTTGTTGTCAAATAGATGTCTGTCTTTTTTGATCACACTAGCTACGTGTGTCTTTGTTGAGCAGATATGTAAATTGCCTGCTAGCTAGCTTAAAGCGTCTCTATCTGTCAAATTAGCTTGCAAACTAGCTAACGTTAGTTGGTTATGAAGACTAAGTTAACTGTGCCTAGTAAAAAATACACTCATTCTTCTTTGGCTGTGCCGTGTAAAATTTGATAAGAGATTCAATATCTAGTTAGCTACATGTGTCTATCGATGTACCGTATACTGGTAGTTAGGTAGCTAATTTAGTTCATTTAAAAACTGTCAATGTCGTCTTGCTCACTCAAGTTTGTTGACCATAACTAGACGAGGTTTAAGCTACTACTTAAGTTATCTAGTTACGAAATCCACATTCAACACGATATAGTAATGACGCATAGTAAGCGAACTACCTAGTTAGTCTTTATAGTTCCAATATAATCCAATTGTGTCTTAATGTGGCTATTTTCTCTTCGCTGCAACAATTAGGAAGTGGCTCTAACCCTTTCCAGCATCTTGAAAAGAGTGCAGTGTTGCAAGAGGCTCGTATCTTCAACGAGACTCCGATCAACCCCAGAAGATGTCTCCACATCCTCACCAAGATCATTTACCTGCTCAACCAGGTGAGAAACAAAACCATAACATGCAAACCAATTGTTTTGCATGTATACCCTTTGATATTAACAGAAGATGTTTTCATGTTCTGTCTAGGGGGAGCACTTTGGAACTATGGAGGCGACCGAGGCCTTCTTCGCAATGACCAGGCTCTTCCAGTCCAATGATGTGAGAATAAGTAATTGCTTTGGGTTTAATTAAATTATTGCTGATCATACAAGTAAACAACATTATCGACAGAACATACCGCAACATAAACAATACATGATGACATAAACTCACAAACTAACCTCAAACAAGTCCAACTAGTGCCATTAAATTAGTATTCAATGAGTAGTGTTGTAATTGACGTATTGTAGAGATGTGGCGCGTAGTGTTTTTGTATAGCATTATCTGCTTTTTGAAAATGTTTCTCTGTATTCCTCCAGCAAACCCTGAGAAGGATGTGCTACCTTACCATCAAGGAGATGGCCAACATCTCTGAGGATGTCATCATTGTCACCAGTAGCTTGACCAAGGACATGACTGGCAAGGAGGATGTGTACAGAGGACCTGCCATCAGAGCTCTATGCAGGATCACGGATGTCAGTCTGTCTCTCTCTCCCTCCCTGTCTTTGTGTCTGTTTCTGTTTCTCTCCCTGCTTTTTATTAGGCTGTTTTCTCTTTTTGTTTCCATTCTGATAGCTGAACAGTATTTTATTTTTTACATCCAGCTTACATTGTGTTATTGTAATTGGACTAAACCTATGCTTTTTGGTCAAACTCAAGCCCTACTTTGTAACTCTGTCCCACAGACCACCATGCTGCAGGCCATTGAGAGATACATGAAACAGGCCATCGTTGACAAAGTGCCCAGTGTGTCCAGCTCTGCCCTGGTCTCCTCTCTGGTAAGAAATTACCCACACGGCGCCTGGATGTCTCAAGGTGACTGTGTCATTTGTAAGTACTCCCATTGCTTTGTGGGTAATGTATTTTGTGGTTTCTGTGTGTCTGTAGCACATGGTTAAGATGAGCTACGACGTGGTGAAGCGCTGGGTGAACGAGGCACAGGAGGCAGCTTCCAGTGACAACATCATGGTCCAGGTGGGTTACACACACTCTGTTGATAACCTGTTCATTAGGCACCAAGCAGAAGAAATAACCTACTGTTAATAATAATTTACTGTTATTTTCACTCATTCAATATGAAATGCACTGAAAAAGGTTTTGATATGTTGTTCCCTAATGAACACAACCCGGGTAAGTTGAAAGAGAATCACTTCCACTGTGACCTCTCTGTGATTCCCCCCAGTACCACGCCCTGGGCCTGCTGTACCACCTGAGGAAGAATGACCGACTGGCCGTATCCAAGATGCTCAACAAGTTCACCAAGTCTGGCCTCAAGTCCCCCTTTGCCTACTGCATGCTCATCCGCATCGCCAGCAAGCTGTTGGAGGAGACCGAGGCAGGGTAGGTAGCACCATGGAAGCACTGTCACGCAGACCGAGGCAGGGTAGGTGGCACCGTGGAAGCACTGTCACGTAGACCGAGGCAGGGTAGGTAGCACCATGGAAGCACTGTCACGTAGACCGAGGCAGGGTAGGTGGCTCCGTGGAAGCACTGTCACGTAGACCGAGGCAGGGTAGGTGGCTCCGTGGAAGCACTGTCACGCGGACCGAGGCAGGGTAGGTGTACCATGGAAGCACTGTCACGTAGACCGAGGCAGGGTAGGTGGCACCATGGAAGCACTGTCACGCGGACCGAGGCAGGGTAGGTGGCTCCGTGGAAGCACTGTCACGCGGACCGAGGCAGGGTAGGTGGCACCATGGAAGCACTCACGCGGACCGAGGCAGGGTAGGTGGCACCATGGAAGCACTGTCACGCGGACCGAGGCAGGGTAGGTGGCACCATGGAAGCACTGTCACGCGGACCGAGGCAGGGTAGGTGGCTCCGTGGAAGCACTGTCACGCGGACCGAGGCAGGGTAGGTGGCACCATGGAAGCACTCACGCGGACCGAGGCAGGGTAGGTGGCACCATGGAAGCACTGTCACGCGGACCGAGGCAGGGTAGGTGGCACCATGGAAGCACTGTCACGCGGACCGAGGCAGGGTAGGTGGCTCCGTGGAAGCACTGTCACGTAGACCGAGGCAGGGTAGGTGGCTCCGTGGAAGCACTGTCACGTAGACCGAGGCAGGGTAGGTGGCTCCGTGGAAGCACTGTCACGTAGACCGAGGCAGGGTAGATAAACACTGTCATGGACTGTTTACTTGAATGTGTTTTCTAGTCTGTCTACAGTGGGTTGGTGTCTAGTATTCCCTTTCATTGATATGTATAGTTTTTATTCAATACCAGGGGGAAGTGATCTGTGTAGCGACATCATGCATTTTTAAATTTTATTTATTTAACCTTTTATTTAACTAGGAAAGTCAGTTAAGAACAAATTCTTATTTACCATGACTGACTACCAAAAGGCAAAAGTCCTGTGGGGACGGGGGCCTGGGAATAAAACAAATAAAATAAATATAATATTAATATAGGACAAAACACACATCACGACAAGAGACAACACTACATAAAGAGAGACCTAAGACAACATAGCAAGGCAGCAACACATGACAACACAGCATGGTACAGAAGCAACACAACATAACAACAACATGGTAGCAACACAAAACATGGTACAAACATTATTTGGCTCAGACAACAGCCCAAAGGGCAAGAAGGTAGAGACAACAATATATCACACAAAGCAGCCACAACTATCAGAGTCCATACACATGGCAGCGGAGGACACAGAATGCACAGTGTCAAATTTTACTTTATAAACATATTGGGATATTTTTTTTGTCTTCTTGTGTGTGTGGCATTGTAATACAAATGGTTGGCTATTTTCTGTTTGCAGACATGACAGTCCCCTGTTTGACTTCATTGAGAGCTGTCTGAGGAACAAGCATGAGATGGTGGTGTACGAGGCAGCCTCGGCCATAGTCCACATGCCCAACTGTACTGCCAGAGAGCTGGCCCCCGCTGTCTCTGGTGAGTCTCTGTAATTACAGCCAGTTTGGTAAATACACCTTACTTTCTGGTGTCCACATGTGGGTACCTACCTGTAGAAATAGATATTAGAGGTTGTAGTATCCTATGAACCTAGTACCTCTGGTTTTACCACTTGACTGTCTGTTATTGTGTTTCTCTCCAGTCCTGCAGCTGTTCTGCAGCTCTCCCAAAGCAGCCCTGAGATACGCAGCTGTCAGGACCCTCAACAAGGTGGGTCTCCCCTTCTCCATGCTCTTCATTACTCTGTTACCTGTGTTTTACATTGAGTATACTGTATTTACAACCGCATTCCGCCGTTTGTCCACCAGGTGGCGATGAAGCATCCGTCGGCCGTGACTGCGTGCAACCTGGACCTGGAGAACCTGATCACTGACTCGAACCGCAGCATCGCCACGCTGGCCATCACCACGCTGCTGAAGACAGGCAGCGAGAGCAGTGTGGACCGCCTCATGAAACAGATCTCCTCCTTCGTCTCTGAGATCTCTGACGAGTTCAAGGTGAGGATGAGTTTTAGTTTAATGTGTAGTTTCTCCTCAATGATATGCTCTTGTTTTTCCCCTCTACAATACTCTAGTTGAATCATTTAGGAATTTAAATAGTTGGATAATCAATTAGAATACACTCAATATGTAATCCCCCCCCAAAAATATATTTGTCGGAAGTTAAACTATATTTTAAACAAACCACAACTACTTTAATCTATTTCCAAATGGGATATTATTTCACCAAAGTGAAGTCCTATCCTCTGACTGCTGAGTGTGTTTCAGGTGGTGGTTGTGCAGGCCATCAGTGCCCTGTGTCAGAAGTATCCCAGAAAGCACAGCGTCATGATGAACTTCCTGTCCAACATGCTCCGAGACGACGTGAGTGGAACACCCTGACTGAGCAGCCTAATGTCTTTTTTCACTGATGTGTAGGACAAGAGAACCTATTGAAGGACATTTATGTTTCACTGACATGAAACCATCTGGACTACAGACAAACAGGAGCTCTTTGGCCAACTCTGGCACATTTACATTGATATGACTACTCAGTTTTCTGATTTTATGTACCACTGTCCCTGAAATATAAATTATTTCAATGATGCCTCTCCTCTCAGGGTGGCTTTGAGTACAAGCGGGCCATCGTGGACTGCATCATCAGCATCATCGAGGAGAACCCAGAGAGCAAGGAGACGGGGCTGGCCCACCTGTGTGAGTTCATCGAGGACTGTGAGCACACGGTGCTGGCCACCAAGATCCTCCACCTGCTGGGCAAGGAGGGCCCGCGCACGCCCTCGCCATCCAAGTACATCCGCTTCATCTTCAACCGCGTCGTGCTGGAGAGCGAGGCCGTCAGAGCCGGTGAGAAACGGGGGAGTGTGTGTTTTAACCCCTGCTGGCCTGGAGTTGTCAATAGCATGTGTGTTTGAGAAACAGAGTTGTGTGTGTCTGGGTGCAACATGAATGGTAGTTCTGATAAGTCTGTTGGGATTGGCTCCATTAACTGGTGACATCACCAACCATGAAAGGATCAATTCACTAATATGAAGACAAATGGTATTTGCGCCTGGCTTTTCAACAGAAACTCACTGTTAATCATAAAAGGTTTAAACTAATGTGAGTTACCACGTTGTTGTAGTTTATACACATTGTGTAATAACTAAGCTCCTTTCTCGTTCCTGTAGCTGCGGTCAGTGCTCTGGCTAAGTTTGGAGCCCAGAATGATGACCTTCTCCCCAGTGTGTTAGTCCTGATGCAGAGGTAGAGACAGCCTTTCACTGGCTCCCGGTCATAATGATCCATTCCCTGTGTGGTTACCACTCTAAAGTGTGTTGACGTATGGTGTGTGTTACTAGGTGTATGATGGACAGTGACGACGAGGTGAGGGACAGAGCCACCTTCTACATGAACGTGCTGCAGCAGAAGCAGAAAGCCCTCAACGCTGCCTACATTTTCAACGGTGAGAACACACACTGCGCTCCTAGTCTCCTAACTTGAGAACACTAGAGTGTGTGGACATATCTGTTCCAATTCAGGAAGTACGGTTGTGTTCTTTGATTGTGGTCACTCAAACTGTCTCAGTGAATCGACACGTGCAGAGAATTTATTTTTCTCCATCGAACCTCAAAATGAATAAATGTATTTCCTTTATTGAACCGTCTGTGTCTCCTCCTGTCAGGTCTGTCGGTGTCTGTCCCGGGTCTGGAGAAGTCCCTCCACCAGTACACCCTGGAGCCCACAGAGAAGCCCTTCGATATGAAGTCGGTTCCCCTGGCCAACACACCCATCACAGAGCAGAAGACCGAATTCGCTCCTGTGGCCACTAGCAAGCTTCCAGAGAAACCAGGCCCGACACGCCAAGACATCTACCAGGGTACAGTCACCTTACTTGAAACTATCATGGCAAGACATGGCGTTATCACAAGGAAACAAAACATTTGGTCTGAATTTCTGAAGTTAAAGGACCCAGTCACATTTATTTTCCAAGCTATAAGCACACAGTATTTTGCATGGAAACACGTTCTTAATGAACCATATAATTCAGTCTGCTAAGAGTTATTAGCCATGGAAAACCAAATATCATAGTAGCAGTAGTTGTGATACTAGTATTGTGGCATCAACAACTTCAGAGCAGCAAAAACTTGAGGGCAGCTATAATATTGTAGTAGTTAGGACTAGGGGTGGATTCAGCTATAATATTGTAGTAGTTAGGACTAGGGGTGGATTCAGCTATAATATTGTAGTAGTTAGGACTAGGGGTGGATTCAGCTATAATATTGTAGTAGTTAGGACTAGGGGTGGATTCAGCTATAATATTGTAGTAGTTAGGACTAGGGGTGGATTCAGCTATAATATTGTAGTAGTTAGGACTAGGGGTGGATTCAGTTATAATATTGTAGTAGTTAGGACTAGGGGTGGATTCAGTTATAATATTGTAGTAGTTAGGACTAGGGGTGGATTCAGCTATAATATTGTAGTAGTTAGGACTAGGGGTGGATTCAGCTATAATATTGTAGTATTTAGGACTAGGGGTGGATTCGGCTATAATATTGTAGTAGTTAGGACTAGGGGTGGATTCAGCTATAATATTGTAGTAGTTAGGACTAGGGGTGGATTCAGTTATAATATTGAAGTAGTTAGGACTAGGGGTGGTTTCAGCTATAATATTGAAGTAGTTAGGACTAGGGGTGGATTCAGCTATAATATTGAAGTAGTTAGGACTAGGGGTGGATTCAGCTATAATATTGTAGTAGTTAGGACTAGGGGTGGATTCAGTTATAATATTGAAGTAGTTAGGACTAGGGGTGGATTCAGCTATAATATTGTAGTAGTTAGGACTAGGGGTGGATTCAGCTATAATATTGTAGTAGTTAGGACTAGGGGTGGATTCAGTTATAATATTGTAGTAGTTAGGACTAGGGGTGGATTCAGTTATAATATTGTAGTAGTTAGCACTAGGGGTGGATTCAGCTATAATATTGTAGTAGTTAGGACTAGGGGTGGATTCAGTTATAATATTGTAGTAGTTAGGACTAGGGGTGGATTCAGTTATAATATTGTAGTAGTTAGGACTAGGGGTGGATTCAGTTATAATATTGTAGTAGTTAGCACTAGGGGTGGGTTCAGCTATAATATTGTAGTAGTTAGGACTAGGGGTGGATTCAGCTATAATATTGTAGTAGTTAGGACTAGGGGTGGATTCAGCTATAATATTGTAGTAGTTAGGACTAGGGGTGGATTCAGTTATAATATTGTAGTAGTTAGGACTAGGGGTGGATTCAGCTATAATATTGTAGTAGTTAGGACTAGGGGTGGATTCAGCTATAATATTGTAGTAGTTAGGACTAGGGGTGGATTCAGCTATAATATTGTAGTAGTTAGGACTAGGGGTGGATTCAGCTATAATATTGTAGTAGTTAGGACTAGGGGTGGATTCAGCTATGATATTGTAGTAGTTAGGACTAGGGGTGGATTCAGCTATAATATTGTAGTAGTTAGGACTAGGGGTGGATTCAGCTATAATATTGTAGTAGTTAGGACTAGGGGTGGATTCAGCTATAATATTGTAGCAGTTAGGACTAGGGGTGGATTCAGCTATAATATTGAAGTATTTAGGACTAGTGGTGGATTTGGAACTGGGCCTCTCCTCTAATCTCTCCTCCTCCTGTCAACAGAACAACTGGCAGCCATTCCAGAATTCCAGGGCCTGGGTTCTCTCTTCAAGACGTCGGAGGCGGTGCAGCTGACCGAGGCGGAGACTGAGTATGTGGTGCGCTGCGTCAAGCACACCTTCGCCAGACACATGGTGTTCCAGTTCGACTGCACCAACACGCTCAATGACCAGCTCCTGCAGAAGGTAGGGCTACACTGGTGACTGGTGCGCTGTAGGAAGTTCACGTCTCCTAGAATGCACAGCCATTGTCAATGTGTGGAGGTCTAGTTGGGTGCAAAATGGCTGCAGTGGCATCACCCCAAATCCCTCCTTACACTGTAGATATCTTTGAGCAGTTTGAAAAGCATAATCCTATTCAATTAATTTTATAAAGCTTTATTGTCCATTCAATTGACAGTAGACAGAAACGTGACTTTGGTGCCTCACATTTAAAATCTACAACACTGACATTAAGACACAGGCCTACATGCATAGAAATGTATTAAGTGGAAGTCCACTGGGTTGTTGTCCTTCAGGTTATGGTTCAGATGGAGCCGTCGGAGGCCTACGAGGTTCTCCACTACGTCCCTGCTGCTAACCTGCCCTACAGCCAGCCTGGCTCCTGCTACAGCCTGGTCAGACTGCCTGAAGATGACCCCACCGCAGGTTACTTTTATTAAACCTGTGTGTAACTGTGTGTGAGGGAGAGAGAGAAATAAGCCGTTTTCATGAGGGCGACTCTGAAGTGCTTAGTGTGACGTCAGTGTTGTAACTCTGTTAATACCCTTCACAGAACTAAAGAATCTGAATGGTTTTCAATTGAGAGAGAAAAGCACTTATCTGCTGGCCTTCAAACACTAAGGACACTTACTTACATCACGTAGCCTAGTCATGTAATGTCTGCACTGTCTATGTCATATTAAATGTGTTCTCTGCTCTCCAGTGTCCTGTACGTTCAGCTGTACTCTGAAGTACCTGGTGAAAGACTGCGACCCCAACACAGGAGAGCCCGATGACGACGGTTACGATGACGAATATGTGGTATGAGCTCAATATAAAACCTATTTTTAAAATTTTACTCATTTATCCCAAAAATAATTATATCTTGTTTACCGTCATTTGCCTAAATTCTCTATTCTCCCCTTTTTCTACCTTCTCTGCTCTCCTCTACCCCACCCCCCCCCCCCCCCCCGTGTGTGTGTCAGCTGGAAGACTTGGAGGTGACCGTTGCAGACCACATCCAGAAGGTGTTGAAGCCTAACTTTGCCGCAGCCTGGGACGAGGTGGGAGACGACTTTGAGAAGGAGGAGACGTTCGCCCTGGCCTCTGTCAGAACGTTAGACGGTAATTATTTCAATCGGGATCTTTGGATTTATCACCCCAACATTGAAACACAGTGTACATTCTGTGAGCTGTTTTAGAGCAGTGGTTCCCATACATAGAAATATCATCATTAACAGTTGTATTGATTTTCTCCATACTTTTCTCTTTCCATTGTGACTCACTTAAAGCCTTTTGAGCTTGTTTGTGAGGCATCAAATGGGCTATTTCTGACCATAATTCAGTCTTTAAATAGAACCCAATGGAACTGGCTTCGTCAAAGTGTTTGAACTATGTATTTAACCCAGGTCTGGAGTTGGAACTGGCCTCGTCAAAGTGTTTGAACTATGTATTTAACCCAGGTCTGGAGTTGGAACTGGCCTCGTCAAAGTGTTTGAACTATGTATTTAACCCAGGTCTGGAGTTGGAACTGGCCTCGTCAAAGTGTTTGAACTATGTATTTAACCCAGGTCTGGAGTTGGAACTGGCCTCGTCAAAGTGTTTGAACTATGTATTTAACCCAGGTCTGGAGTTGGAACTGGCCTCGTCAAAGTGTTTGAACTATGTATTTAATCCAGGTCTGGAGTTGGAACTGGCTTCGTGAAAGTGTTTGAACTATGTATTTAATCCAGGTCTGGAGTTGGAACTGGCCCCGTGAAAGTGTTTGAACTATGTATTTAACCCAGGTCTGGAGTTGGAACTGGCCTCGTCAAAGTGTTTGAACTATGTATTTAACCCAGGTCTGGAGTTGGAACTGGCCCCGTGAAAGTGTTTGAACTATGTATTTAACCCAGGTCTGGAGTTGGAACTGGCCTCGTCAAAGTGTTTGAACTATGTATTTAACCCAGGTCTGGAGTTGGAACTGGCCTCGTCAAAGTGTTTGAACTATGTATTTAACCCAGGTCTGGAGTTGGAACTGGCCTCGTCAAAGTGTTTGAACTATGTATTTAACCCAGGTCTGGAGTTGGAACTGGCCTCGTCAAAGTGTTTGAACTATGTATTTAACCCAGGTCTGGAGTTGGAACTGGCCTCGTCAAAGTGTTTGAACTATGTATTTAATCCAGGTCTGGAGTTGGAACTGGCTTCGTGAAAGTGTTTGAACTATGTATTTAATCCAGGTCTGGAGTTGGAACTGGCCCCGTGAAAGTGTTTGAACTATGTATTTAACCCAGGTCTGGAGTTGGAACTGGCCTCGTCAAAGTGTTTGAACTATGTATTTAACCCAGGTCTGGAGTTGGAACTGGCCCCGTGAAAGTGTTTGAACTATGTATTTAACCCAGGTCTGGAGTTGGAACTGGCCTCGTCAAAGTGTTTGAACTATGTATTTAACCCAGGTCTGGAGTTGGAACTGGCCTCGTGAAAGTGTTTGAACTATGTATTTAACCCAGGTCTGGAGTTGGAACTGGCCTCGTCAAAGTGTTTGAACTATGTATTTAACCCAGGTCTGGAGTTGGAACTGGCCTCGTCAAAGTGTTTGAACTATGTATTTAACCCAGGTCTGGAGTTGGAACTGGCCCCGTGAAAGTGTTTGAACTATGTATTTAACCCAGGTCTGGAGTTGGAACTGGCCTCGTCAAAGTGTTTGAACTATGTATTTAACCCAGGTCTGGAGTTGGAACTGGCCTCGTGAAAGTGTTTGAACTATGTATTTAACCCAGGTCTGGAGTTGGAACTGGCCTCGTCAAAGTGTTTGAACTATGTATTTAACCCAGGTCTGGAGTTGGAACTGGCCTCGTCAAAGTGTTTGAACTATGTATTTAACCCAGGTCTGGAGTTGGACCTGACTTAACGTTAAATGATCTTGTTAATTATCATCTTATGACACTGCAACATACTTAAAGCAGAGTGAGTAATATGTGTATTTGGACACAGGCACACTGAAGGCAGGTTGTATCTAGGGGGCTACAGTGTGTCAAGTAAAATCTCCAAGTTGTCTCTGTCGGGGCTGGTGGTAACGTTTCTGTAGGGGCTGGTGGTACCGTTTCTGTCGGGGCTGGTGGTAACGTTTCTGTCGGGGCTGGTGGTAACGTTTCTGTCGGGGCTGGTGGTAACGTCTCTGGTCATTCAAAATCCCATGGTACTTATTGTAAGAGTAGGGGTGTTCACCCCGGTGTCAAGGCTAAATTCCTAACCTGGACTCCTTCCATCATGGCCACCTAATCATCCCCCTCATTCCTAGTTGGCATATATCACTCCTCACCTCTCCTCGTATATCACTCCTCACCTCTCCTCGTATATCACTCCTCACCTCTCCTCGTATATCACTCCTCACCTCTCCTCGTACATCACTCCTCACCTCTCCTCGTATATCACTCCTCACCTCTCCTCGTATATCACTCCTCACCTCTCCTCGTATATCACTCCTCACCTCTCCTCGTATATCACTCCTCACCTCTCCTCGTATATCACTCCTCACCTCTCCTCGTATATCACTCCTCACCTCTCCTCGTACATCACTCCTCACCTCTCCACCTGTTAGCTGTTGTGTGGTGAGCGTTCTGGCACAACAATGGTCGCTGTGCATCACCCAGGTAGAGCTACAACACTGACGGAGGATGAGTTTCCCTTTACTATATAAAGTCCTTAGACTACCTCAGTTGGTAGAAAAGAGCTGTATAAATCCAATCAATCATTATTATTTGTATACAATCACTTATGTGTTATGTGTGGAATATTTCCTGAATTAAAATCACTTGGAGCTGATTTCCTGGAGTGTGTATACTTGGAGCCAAGTACCACCACCTGCGGGCCAAATTCAACCCGCGGTCCGCCAGATGGGGGAAGCCTCCTGTTGAGCCTGTTGGTCACATCTACCTGTTCCCTGTCGTCTCTGTAGAGGCTGTTGGTCACATCTCTCTGTTCCCTGTCGTCTATGTAGAGGCTGTTGGTCACATCTCTCTGTTCCCTGTCGTCTCTGTAGAGGCTGTTGGTCACATCTCTCTGTTCCCTGTCGTCTCTGTAGAGGCTGTTGGTCACATCTCCCTGTTCCCTGTTGTCTCTGTAGAGGCTGTTGGTCACATCTCCCTGTTCCCTGTTGTCTCTGTAGAGGCTGTTGGTCACATCTCTCTGTTCCCTGTCGTCTCTGTAGAGGCTGTTGGTCACATCTCTCTGTTCCCTGTCGTCTCTGTAGAGGCTGTTGGTCACATCTCCCTGTTCCCTGTTGTCTCTGTAGAGGCTGTTGGTCACATCTCCCTGTTCCCTGTCGTCTCTGTAGAGGCTGTTGGTCACATCTCTCTGTTCCCTGTTGTCTCTGTAGAGGCTGTTGGTCACATTTCCCTGTTGTCTCTGTAGAGGCTGTTGGTCACATCTCCCTGTTCCCTGTTGTCTCTGTAGAGGCTGTTGGTCACATCTCTCTGTTCCCTGTCGTCTATGTAGAGGCTGTTGGTCACATCTCTCTGTTCCCTGTCGTCTCTGTAGAGGCTGTTGGTCACATCTCTCTGTTCCCTGTCGTCTCTGTAGAGGCTGTTGGTCACATCTCCCTGTTCCCTGTTGTCTCTGTAGAGGCTGTTGGTCACATCTCCCTGTTCCCTGTTGTCTCTGTAGAGGCTGTTGGTCACATCTCTCTGTTCCCTGTCGTCTCTGTAGAGGCTGTTGGTCACATCTCTCTGTTCCCTGTCGTCTCTGTAGAGGCTGTTGGCCACATCTCCCTGTTCCCTGTTGTCTCTGTAGAGGCTGTTGGTCACATCTCTCTGTTCCCTGTTGTCTCTGTAGAGGCTGTTGGTCACATTTCCCTGTTGTCTCTGTAGAGGCTGTTGGTCACATCTCCCTGTTCCCTGTTGTCTCTGTAGAGGCTGTTGGTCACATCTCTCTGTTCCCTGTTGTCTCTGTAGAGGCTGTTGGTCACATCTCTCTGTTCCCTGTCGTCTCTGTAGAGGCTGTTGGTCACATCTCTCTGTTCCCTGTCATCTCTGTAGAGGCTGTTGGTCACATTTCCCTGTTGTCTCTGTAGAGGCTGTTGGTCACATCTCCCTGTTCCCTGTTGTCTCTGTAGAGGCTGTTGGTCACATCTCTCTGTTCCCTGTCGTCTCTGTAGAGGCTGTTGGTCACATCTCTCTGTTCCCTGTCATCTCTGTAGAGGCTGTTGGTAACATCATCAGTTTTCTGGGCATGCAGCCCTGCGAGCGTTCAGACAAGGTCCCAGAAAACAAGAACTCACACATCCTCTTCCTTGCCGGTGGGTGTTTTATTTATTTATTGTATCTTGATTTGAGTTAATTATTGTTTTGCTTTGTGAATTGTATTGTAGGCTCATTCTGTACCCTTTATTACCGTAAATATGTTAAGTTCAGTTTCTAACCTTGACACGGCAGCTTGTTCAACTTCCTGTCACTAGTGTGATGGAAGCAAGCCCCCCATGGTATGAATGACAGTTTCTGTGTCCCTCCCCTTCCTCCAGGTGTGTTCCGGGGGGGTCATGACGTGCTGGTTCGCTCGCGCCTGGCCCTGGCAGACGGTGTCACTATGCAGGTGACTGTCCGCAGCTCGGATGAGACTGTTGTTGACATCATCCTAGCCTCCGTGGGCTAGAGGGCCCAGCGGGGCATGTTCACCAACAGGCCGTGTGAATACAATGGCATATTCTAATTGTTTTCTCCTCTTTTTCCCATTCACAATATTCTCTACACAATGTCCTCCCCTGCTTTATGTCGTTGGAATGTGTCTTGTGTTTTTGGGTAGTCTGAGATGGAAGACATTATGGTGAGGTGTGTGTACTACTGGCACCCTTCAACACAACTCATCTCTGTAGACTGGCCCCAGATCTGTTTGTGCTGTATAACCAACTCCAATGGTCATTCATAGGTGTTGGCAAGGCAGCACAAACAGATCTGGGACCAGGCTAGTGTCATTAATGGCCCACGTTTTATTATATCTATTAAATGTTGACCATGGAAGTACTGAATTATTGTTACAAGCTTTATTTAAAACTCCTTTTATTTCTAAAGTTTATTTCCTCCCTCCAGAATTATTTTCCTTGGGTTGCAACCTGTTACGAATTACATCAATTTGTCATAAACAACAAATAGATTGGACCCCAAAGATGAGATTACCTTAGGAAATCTTACTGGAAGCATGAAAGATCACCCATGTCCCTACAGCAGTAGTTGATCCATTTTGTTCATAGCGAGTAGCAGGAGACAGTATCTGTCGAACGTGGCTTGGCGCTTTTATGACATACCAGGAATGGATTCAAGATTACTCTGTGTCATATCAGCTATGATTCAATGTGCACAGTTCTCATCCAGGTTTGAGGTTTTTCAATTATGGGTGTTTGTTCACGACCCACCCAGTCAGAGCTGAATCTTCACAATTTTTTCCACAATGGGAGATGTGAAAATTTGTGTTCATTAGGCACCAAATGGAAGAAAACACTGAAACAGGGCTGAACTCCAATAAGAAATGCATGTTTTTGTTTTCCTATTGCAAAATGTTTTAACCTTCCCGTTGTGAGCCCGAATGAACATGACCCAGGTTATGCTCGCAGATGTCAAGTTCAGATTGTCTAATGCTGGTGAGTTGGCTCAGAAGGCGTTGATGAAGCTGAAGTAGGCGTTGAGGAAGCCAGTAGGGTCCTCCAGCTGGGGATAATGGCTGATGTGTTCATCTAGAACCGACACAGTAGACCTCTGCACCAGTTTCCTGAAGGACAATGACAACATTGGGTTGGGAGGGACAAGAGGACTTATTCATACAAAGGGAATACTTGCGTTCTGTAACACCCAAATGAATGATGGGGGATATATACAGAAAACCAAATACTTTGTCTACTACTGTATATACAGAATTGAAGCATTTGTCTCGGGGCTCTAATCAGTTCCGGTTTAGCCGACATCCGCATAGTGGTGGAATTGCATTAGAGCTGTCGAACACAAGCAGCTCCTAGCATTATACCTAAAGCGCACATTGCCATTGGCTGCACGGAGTTCCATTTAGAGAAATTCCATGCAGCCTTGTTTACAATTCCGAACACTGGAATGTGAAATCTAGCTACAGAGCCATTAGGCTGATAAAAAATCATTTTCTGTAATGATTTTCAATTTGAGCGACATTTCTATATAGCCTACACTTTTTCGTTCTGGTCAGTCGCCTTCAATCGAGTCAGACGGGGGTTCAAATCTTCCCTTTAGTGGTGCATTACATCAGTCTCTACAAATCCCACACAACTCACGGCCAATGGTGGTGCATTGTGACTTGATTCACAAGTAAGGTTCGTCTCTTTTCCCTCTGATGCTTTGGATTGAATGTTGAGTAACTTTAAAGTTAAAAATATATATATTTTTATCGAAATCCTGCAGTGGCTGAGTGGAATTGTCACTGGCTTGCAGAGCAAGATAATGGTTCAAAGCCCGAGTGGTTCTGTAGCTAAGGTTATATCCTCCTGTGGCACAGAGGCTGTCAGAAGACTACAGACCGACAGGTACAAAGAACATGTTTTCTGCTTTTTCGGACTACAACCTTATGTTGAAGGAGACAAAGACGTCATGAAAGATGGTGGCATAAGAGAAAGACGTCTGTCTCTCAGTGGAGAGGTTGTGGGCTCCAATCCAAGCAGAGTCCATGGGGAAAGACTTGGCAGGGACCGTAAGATATTCTGGGGTGGTAATTATCAGTGTGAAGCATTGGTTGGACAAATGGTGAGAGAGTCAAAAGAAGGATCTATCCAGATGGGTCCTAAAGAAATGATCAAACCGGAACAGCTGAAACTCCAGAAACTTGACACGGACCAGTTCAAGTATGGTGGTGGAGGAAGGTAGCAACCGAGAGGGGAGAATTGAGTAGAGTTCAAGGCAAGCAGAAGCAAAGACTAAACAATATATTTTTTCGAGATTTAACCATGGTGTTTCTGGTGAATTATTGCATAACCATCTGCATTTATATCTCTGAATACAGGGACCATGCCCCCTCTTCTGTCCTCTTTGCTCCCCATCTCAGAGATGAAGGGTGGTCCTCTTCAATCCAGAGCCGGGACTGGGATTCCAACCAGCAACCTCATCTGTGTGAGGCAGGGAGCATCCACCAGCGCCACAGACGCCTTCACACTAACTAGGAAACACTTATTAAAAAGGTAGACATCTGAAGAGAGTAGGTTCATGTTAAAAACAACATTGGATGGGATTTGATCCCATGACCATGGCGATGCAAGGCAGTGACAATTACTGTTGATACGATAAACTGCTCTGACAAAGATGCATTTAACATTCTACACAACCAATGGACTGAGCTTTGAGCCCAAAAATACTTCTACAATATACTTTCTGTCTGTGTGTAGGGCTTGAATACCCTTTCTGGTATTTGTGCAGACATTAGAAGGAAAGCACAGGCTTGTGCGCCAACAACAAGAGAAGAGGTACTACCTTATGTACCTTACGACAAAATAAAGGCTCGACACGCCATAGAAAGTGTATTTGTATTAAATTAATATCACGTTTTAGACGTCGACAAAACATTAGATCCTATTTCAGTTGAATGCATTCAGTAGTACAACTGACTAGGGATCCCCTTTTCCCTTATTTGAGACAGGAAAAAACAGGAGGACATTGTGCCTTAGACACTCACCGTAAACACCCCCATCATGTGGTTGTACATGATACTACAGCTCTTCATATGGAAAGACAGCATTTACCATGCAAGCTCAACCCTAGCAAAACTCATTGAATATTCCTACACTCACAAATGTAACTACCCAATGCAAGTGAATGGCAATTATCCAGTGCATGTGAATGAAACTCTCACTAACACCTTAAATAACTCAATGCATGTCAATTGGATAAGAGTATGGAAGAGGTGCACTTACTGGTAAAGGAAGATGAATTGGGGGTGAGGGTTGACTGGATCCAGGGGTCCATAGATCATATGAACTGAAAGACGAGGGAGAGAGATGACGTGGAGGAGTGGGATTTTCTTCTTTTTTTTTGCCTTCCAATGACAGGTTAGTCAATTAGCATCTAACTAAATCCACATGCCTTCTCATAACAATCACATGTTACAATGCATCTAGTGATGACACACCGAAACGCTTCACGGTGAGGTGTTGAACAGGATTCTATGGGGATGGGGCCCATGTGTAGTAGGGAGGGAGGTGTGGATCACACCGATCACGCCACTACCAGCTAACCTTAATGGGGCACAGATGGGCTAATAAACTCCTGGGAGGTATTAGTCTGCGCTAAGTAGCTTAGCCTCACTGACTGACTCGCTGGTCACATCATAGTCTAAACCAGAGGGGAGTTTTACCGCTTACAGTCACTGTACAATGGCATTCAGAACTTCAGTGTACTAACTGACATGGCACTGTAGCTTGCTTTTGTGCAGTTTCATAGTAGGCACAAACCTACCTATTGCAGGAAATCAACAACAAATAGAACAGCAGTGATGGAGTTGAATGAATGACAGACAGTACATCATTATCTTAAACATCAACAGATAGAACAGCAGTGATGGAGTTGAATGACAGACAGTACATCATTATCTTAAACATCAACAGATAGAACAGCAGTGATGGAGTTGAATGAATGACAGACAGTACATCATGTTCTTAAAACTTCCTGCCATTGCCCTTCTGTCATTACAGTACCTTCAGAAAGGATTCACAGTTCTTGACTATTTACACATTTTCTTGTGTTTCATAATGCGATTAAAATAGGTTTGTCATGTTTTGTCAATGAACTATCCAAAATACTCTAATGTTAATGTGTGGTAATGGAAAGTAAACAGTAATATATTTGGATAAGAAAGGTATTCAACCCCCTGAGTCAATATATGCTATGATCACCTTTGGCAGTGATTACAGCTGTGAGTCTTGCTGGGTATGTCTAAGAGTTTTGCAAACCTGGATTGTACAATATTTGCCCATTATTCTTTAAAAAATTCTTCAAGCTCTGTCAAGTTCGATGTTGATCATTGCTACACAGCCATTTTCAAGTTTTGCCATAGCTTTTCAAGTCGATTTAAGTCAAAACTGTAACTAGGCCACTCAGGAACATTCAATGTCATCTTGGTAAGTAACTCCAGTGTAGATTTGGCCTTGTGTTTTAGGTTATTGTCCTGCTGAAAGGTGGATTTATCTCCCAGTGTCTGTTAGAAAGCAGACTGAATCAGGTTTTCCTCTAGGATTTTGCCTGTGCATAGCTCTATTCCATTTTTTTCATATCCTAAAAAACTCCCTTGTCCTTGCCGATGACAAGCATACCCATAACATGATGCAGACACCACCATGCTTGAAAATATGAAGAGTGGTACTCAGTGATGTGTTGGATTTAGCCCAAAAGTAATGCTTTGTATTCTGGACAAAAAGTTAATTTCTTTGCCACATCTTTTGCAGTATTACTTTAGTGTCTTATTGCAAACAGGATGCATTTTGAAATATTTTTTTATTCTTAACAGGCTTCCTTGTTTTCACGCTGTAATTTAGGTTAGCATGGTGGAGTAACTACAGTGTTTTTGATCCATACTCAGTTTTCACCTATCACAGCCATTTAACTCTAACTGGTTTAAAAATCTCCATTGGCCTCATGTTGAAATCCCTGAGCAGTTTCCTTCCTGTCCATCAACCGAATTAGGAAGGACACCTGTATCTTTGTAGTTACTGGGTGTATTGATACACCATCCAATGTGTGATTAATAACTTCACCATGCTCAAAAGGGGTAATCAAATTGTGCTTTTTAAAAATTTCTTCATCTACCAATAGGTTTTCCAATGCCTTCTTTGCAAGGCATTGGAAAACCTCCCTGGCCGTTGTCGTTGAATTTGTGCTTGAAATTCACTGTTCGACTGAAGAACCTTACAGATAATTGTATGTGTGGTGTACAGAGACGGGGTAGTCACTCAAAAATCATGTTACCACCATTATTACACACAGAGTGATTCCATGCAACTTATTATCTGACTTGTTAAGCACATTGTTATTCTTTACGTTATTTAGGCATGTCATAACAAAGGGATTGGGGTATTGCGTGTAGATCAGTGACACAAAATCTACATTTAATCCATTTTAAATGCAGGCTGTAACAACAAATGTGGAAAAAGTCCAGGGGTGTGAATACTTTCTGAAGGCACAGTATATCACTCATCTATATGAGATTATATATATTTTTTGTTTTCATTCAGTTATCAAAGGTTCAATCATAACTTGAGACACTCTTGTGTAGCAGACTTCACATAAACCGGGCATTGATGTTTCAATCATTGCTCAGCAACTAGACAGACAGTACTCACCAGGGATGAAAGTAGAGGTGAGAGCACCAACCCATCTGTCTCGGTGCTCGTCCCTCTGGTTAATAAACTGCAGGATACTAGGAGGAGAAGGGATATGCAATCTTATTACCATCACTATTAATCACAGATCAATCAGTCAATCACTTTTATCCATCACTGTATAGGGAGAAATGGGGAACTAGCTTTATGTTAATAAATTCAATCAAAACAAAAGTACAAGGGTTGACAACATAATCTATGCAGGTGGAAACAATTCTCTGTTTATATATAGTATGTTATAATTTATATGGAAAATGTGAATTTTTTTCAGTGCAATTTGGTTTGGTTAAAATAATTTTTTGAAATCAATTTCTTTCACCTATAACAATGTATCAAATAACACCAAATTTGACTAGCCATGTTAGTTTGAAATGAGTCAGAGATCTGTCTAGTGACTACTCTATTCCGTATGTATAGGTATTTAACTAGTGAGGTCTGAAAACAGTGTATGGTACAGTACCTGTCCATGACCAGGTTCCCATCATTGAAGCGGACCCCTGTCCACATGTCCAAGAACTCAGCGTCTGTGGGCTGGGTGTAAGGACCAAACACGTCCCCAAGCCTGACACGAAACCAAGAGTAAACAGGGTAAATGTTCACAGTACATTAAATATGTTCACTCAAACTCAGTTGAGTGCTGGTTAGGTAACGTTAATCCTCCATGTTTTTACTGTTTGTTTCGTCAGCTATGCTTTGCAGCGAATATAAATACCTTCATAACATTTAAATAAAATGTGTTCATCTATGAAACAGTAAAATGGTTGAGGGGTTTATAATTTAGCTGAATGGACATAACTAGAGCTGTACTACTTGTGCCTAGTTAACTTGCCAACAATGTTCTTACTGTAAATGTCATTACGGTTACATGCACACATTAATGCGGTTATTGTGCATAGTCATTAATATAATAGTTCGATTCAAACGTTTACATGCTTTGCAAGAATAACGATCTCTAATAATCATGTATACATGGACACGTCGGAAATCAGGTTACCCGATGGCACTCTGACAAATGCAGAAAATCGCCAATCAAAATAAACGTTCTACCACCGCGACCGCGTTATTTTTGGGAAGCATAGTTGACATATAAAGCTTTTATGTGAAAACTACGTATGAAGCCGAAACCACAGAGACACGCCGTTAAAATTTGCGTGCGAGAGTAGAGTGCGTCAATTCACACACAGTATCGCATATGCCAATTTAATGGTCATTACATAACAAACAGTTGTATTTGTTATGTTCGCTATGTGCCCTTGTGAATTATTGTGTGTTCCTTTTGATTAACCTTGTGTCCTACAGGAGCCACCGTACATGCCTACTCTAAACAGTTATGTTAGCTCACGAATGTGAGGAGTTGTTGCTCATACACCCGAGCAGATTTTAAAGAATTTCTCTTGTCTCATTCGTTCTACACAACAGTATTCTCTCTTGAAATCAGAGTTCCTCGAGTTTCCCAGCCCTAGCCTGCCTAAGCTAAGTTATATTCCTGTGATGGAAATCAACACAGGTAGGCATAACGTTAGTTTTCAAATATGCATTATTTGACACTGGCAGTTAAATGTAACACTAAGGGTGTGTTCATAAATTCACTCTGGCTATCTACTTCGATTTCAGAGCGCTCTCGTCTGAGTGTGCCAGAGCGCAGAATAATTGATGCATTTACAAACCCTCAACACCTATTGAATATGGCCGGTGCCAGTAAATCTCGGCAAAAAATGCGTAATTAAATTGTTGCCAGCATCACAGTCACCAATGCTCTGGATAACATGAAAACAGACAAACCAGCTCTGCAAGGGCGAGTAAAATGGTCAGAGTGAGGTTCTCATTTTTGTCTGGAAGTAGCTAGCCAACGGCTTGGGTGCTTGACTGCCGTTGTGAGGTCAGAACGCTCGGATCAACCCTACTCCTCGGCCAGAGCGTCCAGTGTGCTCTGAATTTACGAACGCCCAGAGCGCACTGAGTGAATTTACGAACACACCGTAAATAGACACTTTGGGTGTGTTCGTAAATTCCATCTGGAGTGCCAGAGTGCGTTCGTAAACACAGGGTTTTGTCAGATTATAATAAACAAACATAACTTGTAACTTTAATATCGAGGTATGACTGTGCATGTAAAGGTAATGTATTTGACTGCAGATAATTCAAAATACACAATGAAAAAAGATCAATGACTGAGCCCCTTGATGTAACCCTGTTAGCTTGAGCTCATGTGTCTCTTCTGTGTCCACGTTAAAGATTCAAGAGATGTGTACAGTAGGAGGAAACGTATACAGTATGTGAGAACACAGGCATGTACCCTTTAGAGAACACCATGTAGTTGGTGAGACGGGTCAGCACCGGAGAGAGGAAGCTGGAGTCCTTGAGGAGCTGTGTGGGAGACAGCATGGCGATGATCCAACAGAACAACAATAAGCAGTCATAATGCTCAGAGAACAGTCAGATAATCCAGAATATCCACAGTAAATGTTGACTAACCTTCTGAAGGAATCTGGGATGGTGTGTTTCTGGGAATATGCCTGTTCAAGAAAAAGTTGTTTACTTACATTAAATATTTCATAACCAAACATGGCAAGTTAACAGTAAGACAAAGGCTATCAAAGCAATGTGTCACTTTGTCATGAAGTTGTTGACCGGTAATCTACTTTGTACACATGAAGTGGTCCTTGCTATGATCCTTGGGACGTTTAAAATGGTTAGTGTAGGGGTTTAGGGGAACAATGAAAAAATGCAGTGGAACTGGCTTCGAGGTCCAGAGTTGAGTTTGAGGGGGTAAGAGTTTAGGGTAGGGACATCCCAAGGATTCCGGATAGCACTAACCCATAGGAAACTATTGCGGTATAGTGTGTATGACTCGGAGTAGAGGAATTTGTAAGAACAGAAAATCACTGATTTGAATGAGGGGTTAAACCAATGGTGAGCAACTCTGGTACTGGTGAGAAGCAGGATTTAGTGGAAAAAAATATCGAATTGGGCTGCCTGTGTAAATGCAGTCTTAGTAAAAAATTAAATTATAATAATCGGACAAGACAGGTGAGTTTACACCAGCTGCCCATCGTTGTCTAATCAGGCTCTGATTGGTTACAGGTTGTCCGCTACACAACATAAAAATACACAAGTCTTTTCTCCTCACTTCACCAGCACTGTTCATTGGGTATCATGGCTGCTAGTACTGACTCAGGGTAAGATGGTGGCAAGAGCAATGTTACTTTCATCACATTGAGTATGTTGTTTAACGTTCAACCTCTGTCTGTAGGTGCCTCCTTGCTTTGCTGTTCATTGCTATCCTTATCAACAAGGTAAGAGCAACATTAAAGTACTGTTTGCTTGAATTGTTTTTGGAAGTCTTATCTGAAGTTAACATTTAGTTTGTTCCTTCCCCAGTTGATAGGACCGTCTTTCTCCACCCTCTTCGAGCACGACACTAGTCGTCTATGAGCACGACACTGGTCGGAGCGACACCGACAAGCATATGCTGCCCCCCTCTCCTCCTGAGACTGAAGGCTCTATTCCCGTTCCATACCGACTAGCTCGTGTCAGCTCCAGCAGAAAGCAGCAGGTTCAGGAAGAGCCTGAAGCCTTCCAGAGCCTGGTGAGGTGTCTTTCCAGTTCCAGAGCCTGGTGAGGTGTCTTTCCAGTTCCAGAGCCTGGTGAGGTGTCTTTCCAGTTCCAGAGCCTGGTGAGGTGCCTTTCCAGGGTGGAGAAGACCCTTTACTGCAACATTGGTGCCCCGGCTCATCAAGATTCCTTGGCATGAGCAGAACAACCAGGAACCAGCAGTAAGGTTCTGATATCTTCTGGTTTATGTTCATGATTTCTTAGTATTGACGCAACTTCATGAATAATCTGTTTTCTTGTTGGCTACAACCATGGTTCTTCCCAGGCTACGGGTGGTGTCTGGTTGGAGTCTTCCCAGGGTGTATTTGTCTGGGTACCATCAGTATGGTCACTACATGGCTACTAGGTACGGTTGTTACATCTTTCTGATGTGTTGCAGCTTTAACACTTATTGTTCTATTCCTGGCTAGCAGCTCTGTATTAACCTGGATCCTGATATCATTTGGCTATGATGCTCTACAACCTTGAATAAATTACTTTAAAATGTTTTTGTCTGGCTTGCTTTGTCCATTTAAATGGTACATTTTACTTAAGTATGGTTTATGTTACCTGTAGCCAATCAGGAAAAGGTCTGAAACTGTACTCTACCTCCATTGGACAAACATAGGCTGTTGATGGTCAAGTGTCCAGTCCTGTTGTGGTCACTCCTGTGAGATACAAAGATGGGGTCAGTTGGGAAAAGCTCTATAGCATCCACCATATTTCACCTTCCTGTGTTGGGTAATGGAAGGGAAAACACTAGACTATTGAGATGCAGCCCTATTATGTCAAAGTGCTTTCAGTGATGATGGTTCCTCC
Organism: Salvelinus namaycush; assembly: GCF_016432855.1. Classification (NCBI taxonomy): domain Eukaryota; kingdom Metazoa; phylum Chordata; class Actinopteri; order Salmoniformes; family Salmonidae; genus Salvelinus; species Salvelinus namaycush. The sequence goes on along the minus strand of NC_052344.1, from coordinate 25,009,827 downwards.
AGGATTGGCTTCCAAGCCCAACCTTGACCATCAGTATTGGAAATGCAAACTGACACACGCTCAGTGTTTAGGGGCAACTTCATTCTACTTCGTGCAGCAGTGCTGAGCTCACCTGTAGAGCAGTTCCAGGGCCACAGTGTCTCCATAGTCATGGGAGAGCAGGTTGAGCCTCTGCTCTGTCAGACCCAGGTGGGACACCAACGCCTCCACAACACTAGCCTGCTCAAAGATGGAGTAGCGGTGGGGCCTCTGTCAGGGAGAAATGTCAGTATAGGTGAGCACCTTAGCTAGAACAAAACGTGCATATTTCAATCATGTTTTTGTTCATGCAATTTTCCTACTGGTCTACTTTCCTGTAGTGTATAGGTTAGCATTACTTGCCATTCCTCAGTTATTGGCAATTGTTTGCTTGCTTTGTCATTACAGTTGGCACTGTTTGTGGGTTAATATGTACGTCTCTCTCTCCCTGGTAGATTTCCCTGACATTCTAACCGATGCCTCCAAAGACCGTTTCACCCACAATTCAAGTCTGTCATAGCCTGCGACTCACCGGTTTGTCACTGAAGCCAAAACCAAGAAAGTCCAGAGCAATGACCCGGTTAAAGCGCCGATTCAGGGGCTCCCATATCTGTAATACCGAAACACACCTGGCATTCAGATACCTGGGTCATGTTCATAAGGCACAAAAAAATGACATGAACCTGGGTACTACCTGAACTTGTCCAAAAAGGGATGCTTGTTTTCATGTCCGGTTGCAAAACAATTTGCTACGGTGTGCCCTATTGAACATGGCTCTGTTGACAATATACCATCTGAGAGTGTGGATTAAGAATTATCCCAGCAAACCAATTGATCTGTGCATAACATTTTATAGATAAGCCCCTTTCTCTCATCAGCATACCTTGTACCAGTCCAGGCTGGAGGTAGGGAAGCCATGGAGGAGAATGACCACATCAGAGCTGCCTACAGCACCATAGGTCTCTGGTAGAGGAAAAAGTAAAGCATACATATTGTTCATCACGTACCATGACCTGCTACACGCACCACAAAAATATGTTACATAGGTCAAAGTAAAGGGCTAAAACTGGTGCTTGGAACTTGCCATTGTAAAGTGCAAATGATGACTGATCTGAACATGGGCTCCAACTTCTAGCAGTCCAGACTGTTCACTGTACTGATGAAGGAGCCACTAGATGGCTACAGTAGTCTGCATCACTGCATGCATCTCAATAATGTAATGAGACGCTAATTAAAGCTCTGTTTCTTTATTTCGCCCACATTCATGTGTGACAACTGGACAGGTGAAATAAATGCTTACTCCGCTCCTGTCAAATCAATGTGCTTTATTGGCATGACTTAACAAAGTACATATTGCCAAAGCTTACTTTAGAGATTTACAATATTAACATAATTAAAATAATATTGTCAACGTGACAACAGTAACAACAATAATCAAGTGTCAAAATAACCATACATTGAACAATAACAATGGCATAGAGGACATGTGCAGGTTGGTTGGTCTATCAGACACTGTCCCTCAACTTATGGCAGGCAGCAATGTAGTGCGCTGCCATCCCACAGCTCTCTGCATCCTCCCCCAACAGGACGGGTAGCCTTTTCTCATCAGAGAGGTCTTTGAAACCTTGAAGAAGGGTTTCAAATTTGGGGTAATTCCACTGAAATTGTTATATATTTTTGACATTTTGTCAGGAAATGCAGCGCTGTCTCGGGTTTTGCAGTGGTTGCACAGCCTTTCCTCTACAGGGAGCCAGGTTTTCCTGTGTCTACCCTTCTCAATGGCAAGGCTGTGCTCACTGAGCCTGTACTTTGTCAAGGTTTTTCTAAGGTTTTGATCAGAAACCATGGTCAAATAGTTTGCTGCGGTGTACTGTCAATTTAGGGCCAGATAGCACTGCATTTTGTTTTGTGCTTTGTGTTTCCCAATAAGTAATGTAGTTTTGACTGTTGTAATTTGGTTTATTCTGATTGGATGTTCTGGTCCTCAGCCCCAGGACCAGCTGGATGAGGGGACTCTTGGCATTGCAGGGCTTGGTAATAATATGAGAGGGGGTCACTGTATTTTAGATGTTTCAAAAACTTAATTGCTCTTGTTTTTAAGTTTGTATTATTAGTGGATATTGTCCTAATTCTGCCCTGCGTGCATTGTTTGTAGTTTTCCTCTGGACATGTTGGTGAATCTTACAGAACTCTGCATTCAGGTTTCAATGGGGTGTTTGTCCCATTGGGGGAAATCTTGTTTTGCAAGTGGACCCCACACCTCGCTGCCATAAAGTGCAATTGGTTCAATGACACATTCAATTAGTCTTTAAAAATCAGTACAGTGCACCACTATCAGGTATGTGCAGGGGATAGGGAGATGGATTCATAAGCAAGTTCAATTTCAAATGTATGATGTTTGGACGTATTTAACCTGAATCAAATGAGAACACACCCTATCCCTCCATTCTACTCTTACTGATGCCAAATCTTACCTCTGTAGAATATATTGTTGCTCCTGAAAGTGAAGAATGCTCCGGCAGAGCGCCAGGTCAGGAGGGCTGGAGACAGTTGGGGAGGGGGGATGTGCAGGTAGACTGCCAGCAGAGGAATGCACAGCAAGCCCACAAGAAGCCACCATTCCCTCATCTTTCCTTTGGTAGGAGGGCCGGTCTAGCATTCCGCACTCTGGAAGACAACACTGGGGTCACGTCACGACATTTAATTTAGGCTACTATCACCCTTTAACATGAATGGTCTACAAGTACCAGACCTATTGTGTGATCATTTTATGTGACACCCCGCTACTTACTGTCTATTCATAAATTCTTGAAGCAACATAGTCGGCAAAACTAGACTTTGGAATATCGTCAAACTAGTGGGCTACATGTAAACGTCACGGTCTCCTTGCAACAATAGGCTATACTATCATTATGTTTTAAAAATAAATCATTAGCCTACCTCTTGGAAATTTGTAAATTCTTAACACTAAAATAACACTTCCGCCCGGAGCACTGTCAGTGCTGTACCTACCTACAGACGAGACGCGGTTCTGTCATTCCTATGTGCTCAGTGCGTCCGGGTCACCTGGGTAGGTTTCGAACCTTGGCCCAGTGCACTGCATTAATGCAGGGTCGGGGAATTGTATTATTTTGTAGTGTCGCATGGAGAATTGCCAGGGTGCTGAGCGCTAAATCTTCAGGAGCCATCTGTCGGTGTGGATGTCCAATAAGCATGCCAATGATACATGCCACCTGTGTTTGAGGTTTTGTATTCGTGCGCCCCGTTCCAAATGTCCACTTTCATGTAACAAACCATATACTGATTTGAATATGACTATTACAACAACAATTACACTAGGGAAGGCTACTCATAGCATGAATCAATGGAACAGTAGTCCAGAGGGAACGTAAGTTACCTTACTGATTATCAGTGCCATAATCAATATCCCGGGCTGATTATTAAAATGAGACAAGGCGAATGTGGTATATATGATGATTAAATTATCCTATATTTTTCTTCTCCATGCATGAGGAAATAACCTATCTGCAGCTATCCAGAGGACGAATTGTTAGTGGCGGGTTACTTGTTTCCGCGTATCTTTCAAACCCCACCCAGACTCACCACTAGATGGCAGTGTAACACAACTGAAGCACTAAGCAGACATCTGACAGAATGGGTGTTGCACTATAAGCAGAATCATACTATTATTAAAAGGACAAGTATATATATATATATATATTTTTTTTTTTTTACCAAATCTGCATTTTAGATGTAAACGACATGTTATCGAAGTTCCCAATAACTTTTTTTTTTGCAATTTCACTTCATTTTGAGAAACATATCCCACCAGCGATAGACCTCATTCAGACGCAGGCGCACATAAAACATGAAGGATCCAAAACCCAAATAAGTAATTTTGGAAACGGCAAAGCTCTGTGATCCACGTCTTACACATCACACATGAAAGTGTCATTTCAAACTTCATCAGCAACCTTCTATTCCATTTTGTTGGATTTGAGCAATACTTTTCCATGTGCGCATGCACAGGCTATTTATGAGCCATTTTCATCCAAAATACAGATTAGGATTTTTTTTTTTTTTTTTTTTTTTTAAAGTCCTTTAAGGTGGCCTGTTACGCATGATAAATGAAAAACATGGCTGTATTTAGGCTAAATATCAATTTTTTATTTTTAAAAACCATACACATTACTCGACAAGTTTCAAATGTAAATCCAATCACGATAATCATTTAAATTACTCAAGAAAAACAGACATGAAGTAGTTTTTATTTCCAAATGTTAAGATAAAAAAAAAATAATCCATAAAACAGATGGATAAACATTCATTCCCGTTATAGGAAGAATCTACAGAACAAAAACAGATGGAGTCTTTTTTCTTCCCATTTTTGCAATTTCAAGCTGCTTTTTTTTGGTAAAAACAAGAAACTTATTCCCAAAATATAATTGTCATTGAGCAACTACTGAACATATCCCTTTCCCCCCTCTCTCTTGGCCCCCTGCACCCAGCTAAGATTGGGTGAGAGGTCTAAACAGGTGAGGGATTTAACAGTCAGAATCTGCACCCTGCTGCCAAAACAAAAACAACCCAACATAGCTGATAAGCTACTTCACAACATTAACAAATGTGTTAGTATTTTGACCACATGCCTATATAAAAGCCTAGTCTCTTATTTCATACCATTTGCCACCCTGAGAAAAATATTCCTACCAGAACCAAATCACAACCCTTTTTAGTGAGTGCCCCACCCCGCCCCAAATGTTCCAATGTGTAATTTGTGTCAAACCCCAAAACTCTGGTTCAGTAGGTTGAAAGTTATCATCTGCGTTTCCATAAAAATACAAAGGTACAATTTGTATGGTTGTCTGTATAAAAATGTTCCCAAGGGAGGTGTTATGAAACAAAGTACCCCTGTGCAGTTACCAGTGTATGCCTAGTGTTTTTAGTCTTAAAAAAATGTGTCAATTCTTTACTTTTTCCAGTATATCAGGTGTCAAAAATATTCTAAAAACAAATCAAATGCAGCAACATTTATGACTGTAAAAGGAGTCTTATGGGGGGGGGGGGGGGGTGATTTTTCAGATGTGAACAAACCATACATTGGGGGAAATTTAAGTTTTCATAAAAATAAATGAAAATAATTGAATGAAATCTGAAAATAATCCACTTGCTTTTATTTTTACCAATACAACATTTTACTACCTAAAGACCAAAAATGTGAAGTTAAAATGTTTTCTTAATTTATAGAATCCGTTTTCAATTCAACCCTTTTCTATGCCTGAGTAAACAAATGTCAATATTGTACATTGGCAGGGACTGAAGTTTCGCTGAGTGAAAAAATACAACAAAAAACAGAACAGATTCTCAATGTGATGACCAACTGACAAACTCCCTTTATGAACTCTTAAACGGGAAGAAAAACTAGGGTTTTACTACCCCTCCCCTTAACCCACAATTAAATGAGAAACAGGACTTTTGAGCTTCCCTGTGAACGAGAAAAACGGAACATTGAAACTGCTAAAGCAATGAACGTAGTAAATATTTATAGAAATGTGAATGGAGAGTCCCTGGGCGTTCTTACTCCTTCCTTCTCCAGTTGAATCTCTCCACCCCCCCAATGGACCTCTTCGCTATACAAGCCTTAGTGTTTATCTGTTTGGCTAGAAGATTTCTATTTATCTACAAATATATAACAAATAAAAATTGCAGGCAAAAATAGTTCAGTTTCAATAGAAACACCCTTTTTTTTCCTGAAAATACAGCAGTATCTGAAATAGTCCTCTTATTCAATGTTTTACTCTGTCTGTCGATTTTCTGCATCGTACGTCAGGAAGCTTTTTCGTCTACAAACAGAAAAAAAGTATCTACAAACTTTGTAAACAGACCTGTTTTTTCCAAAAACATAAATAATTAAAAATATTAACAGCCAATGGAGCAGAAAAAAAGTTTCTGAATGAGCAAGGGCCAAAGACATAAATATACACCACCATTCAGATAAAGAGAAGCTAAAGGTCGTCTTTCATTTCTTACAGCTGATCTTCAAGCCAGGAGGAGGACCCCCCCCCATTAAAATAATATCAATTAAAAAAACAGGTCACTTTCAATCTGAGTCTATATTCACCCCTCTTGCACCGAGAACAACTTAAAAGTTATCAATGAGGGAGGGGTGGAGACAAAAGAAGCCCTCGCGTTGCCAGAGGGGTATTTTTAAGAACAAAAATAAATTCTAATTAAATTAAAAAATCAAAACCAAACCCTACATTCGAGAATGTTTGCTCGTTTCAGTCCAGCACAAGCTCGAAGCTTACAGAAGACTCTCCCTTCTACCCCTTCTTTCCTCTTCTCCTCTGCCATCGCTCCTCCTCCGAGGCGAGCTCCTCGTCGTGGGTAGAAAAGTGGCTGTGGTGGTAGTAGTAGTGGCTGAGGGTTGGCTCAGAATCAGAGGGAGGTCTCCAGGCTGTGTAAGGGGCTCCCTGGGGCCGAGGGGGTCCCTGCTGCCTTGTTGCCCTCCACGTAGAGGTGGTTGTTGCCGCCGCTCTCCACTGCATTATTGTTCTGGTTGGGCGAGGGCGTCGGCGAGAGTGACGGGGAAGGAGGGGTAGGCGTGACGTTGCGGGGGGAGGCGGAGTTTCGCTTGGTGGGGGCATCGTCCTCGGCGTCGGTGTCGTCGATGAGGGGGATGGAGGGCTCCGAGTCCTCTATCCTGAACTCTGGGTGGGTCATGAAGTTGTGGATGGAGCTGCGTGACTCTGGCTTCTCCAGCCCCTCATAGGGGGACAGGGAGCTGCGGAATGCATTCACCACCCGAATCTGTTGGGTGAGGGAGGGTAAGGGGGACACAGTCAGTCTCAACATAGAATCATGCACACATATACATTTTGCATTTTCAATTGCAGTTCAAACCATGGACAAAATAAATAAATGGGTCAATTGCGGTGAGTTTGGGACGGGGTACATGAAAAAACACCAGTGATTTTGTTGTGAAATTCTCAACAAGACGTGCAAGTATGCAGTGAGGACTAGTCCCGGAGGCTAGAGTCAATCGGTGTGTCGTCAAACCCTGATCACTTTTGTTACCATCTTTCCTCGGACTGAGACTGAGCACTCAGTGGTGGAAGAAACCAGTCAAAAGTTAATGGGTCGTGGGACATATGTCTCTTACCATCGGCTTTCACACCTCAAAACTCCTCTCGGGATTCAACAAACCATTGAGGGGGGGGGGGGGGGGGGGGGGGGGGTAGTAGTGAAAGTAGTAAAAAATATCACCAAAAAAAGTCCAGCTCCAAAAATGCAACCCTCAGTCCAAGTTATTCAAAATGCAAGAAAAATGGAGACATGTTCTGGATGAGAACACATTCATAGAGGACAGAAGCTTGGACACAGATAGGTTAGTTATTTTTGGTCATGCTCAGGGTGAGGGAGGTGAGGAGGGTCAGTCACTGATTTTGTTGTGGAGAAAACAAAAACTGCAGCAGCCAAGCAGGTCTAAAGCTGATATATAGCTAGATACGCAACAGCACAAGAAACACTCAGACTAGAGAGACAGAACCCATGCAGAGCGGTGCTACCTTGGGTTCAACAGTAGTAAACCTTTGAGTATAGCCCATGACACATTTCACAGAATCTAAGGAGGAATATGGTTGGAGTCAGTAAGATTCGGGTGCTTCTTGGCTTATTTTTGGGGGGGGGAAACAGTGGACAATACACACTGGCTATGAAAGAGGAATATTGAAATAAAAAGTACACCAAATTATATCAATCCTAAAATGTTAAGCGTTCTCATCAGCAAAGCACCTGGAAAGAGGCTTCATCATTTACTAGGGAGATGTGGCTTATAACCAAAGAGAGAAATTGAAATTAAAACATGGTCAAAACACTGCTCCCTAGTCTCAAAGCCTCTGAAGAAACATCACATCAGTTATAATACAATCAATGTCTGCAACTGCAGGTCAGCCAGTCTGAAAGAGACCAGTTGGTCACACAGACACACTCCCTGGTAGAGAACAGTTAATACACTCAGAACACATCAAAGCCCTTCATCTGGGTCTAAGGAAAGAAGGTTCATGTGGGAAGGGACAGCCTTGGTTATTTGCGGGATGCCGAAATTCCATTCTGCAGAGGAGAGGACACAGACATTCCAGGATCCTCCTGCACACAGTACAGCAGCCCCCGCAATGTTCCACTGATTGTCTATTAGTGGAGCGACAAGGTGGCTAGAATACCCAGACCGACTTAACACTCTGGACTGGACTTCACCCTGGAAAGACCCTGAGAAAGAACCAGTCCGGTCTAAAATGGGAAAGGTCATTCATTATTGGTTAGGCGGCGAACGTTGACCAACGTAACCAAAACATTGACAATATGTTTACATTTGGAGAGAGAAATAACTTGTTTATGCTCAGTCAGAGACAACCTCTGTTTTTTGGGGGGATTTTAAGCACTACCATCTACCGTGACCATGGGCTTATACTCAAAACATTTACACAGCTACTATAGAGGGGCCAGAGCTGTGACAACAAGGCCCACAAGAGCGCTAGTAGCCAGGGGGGCCAGCCAGCCAGAGGGGGGGGCACAGCAGCAGACGTGACCAGACAACAACGTCAATCCAACGTTCCTCTAGCTCCTCCCTCAACCTCTATCATCAGAGAATGAAGCAGAAGCAGAAACAGAAAACACGATGTGACAGAAAAAGCCCTTAGAACTCGTGGTGACCTTGTGGGTGTTACACTACATCCATATACAGCAGTTATGTTACCAAGCAACATGGAAGATGTGGTTGTTTTTTGTATTTTTTGTTTTTTTAAGAAAAGGAGGGACAAGTAAGAGTGAATGAATTCAACGTTAGGCGAGAGAGTAGAAGAGGAAGATGTTAGATTTTCATGCACTAAGGAAACACACACTCACACCCCACAGTGGAAGAAGCGGTGTTGGCGTCAGTGGCAGTAGTAGAAAAGGCTACATGTGTAGGGCTAGAAACATTGGTTACATCGTGCTGTTGTTGGCTGGAGGTGGAGGGCTGCCGCCTTAGCTGGCGCTCCTGAAAGGAGCTTCCGCTCTGGAAGGCACTCACTACATCCATCTGCAAGGAATCAGAGAGGGTGACAGGAGAGGATAGAGCCCAGAAACCACAGCAAGAGGAGAGGCGAGAGAGAAAGGGCGAGAGAGACGAGAGAGAAAGGGCGAGAGAGAAAGGGTGAGAGAGAAAGGGTGAGAGGCGGACAAGAAAGGGCGAGAAAAAGGGCGAGAGAGGCAAGAGGCAGAGCGAGAGAGGCAGAGCGAGAAAAGGGCGAGAGAACAAGAGGAGACCAAGAGTGGAAGAAACCAGAGAAAGGTGAGAGAAAAGGCACCAAAATATAATAGAAAGGTATATTTCCCCCCACTCAGAGAGATATAGCAGTTGAGAGAGAAAGTGGGTGAAAGGCACTGATCTGAAGGTTTCTCCCCGAGCCTGATCTGATGCTTTACATTTCCTCATTAAAAAATCATCCCATATTCAAATACCTTTCACACCTGGCCCTTTAAGATACCTGTACCTGTATTCTTCTCAGTATCACACAAAAGGGGATTTTCTTCATTGACCATCACATTATCATGTTCAACTTAACTTGTTAGAAAGCCAGAAATAGAATAGGCAAAAAGGACCTTGCTTGAGCTTTCCAAAGCAAACAGAAAATCAAAGTCAAAAGAAGGATTTTGAGGGGAACATGCCAGCTGTTCTCTCAAAGTGCTGAGAGAAAGGGAAAGGGGATGAGAAATGCGTAGAGTTAACCTTATGGCTTGTGATTCCTCTTTGGTCAACATCGGTGGAGAAGCGGTCAAGGAGGACATTACCTGAGTCTGGATGCGGTTGAGGCCCCTGAACCAGAGGATCTGTCCACGGCGCAGCTCGCGCTCAGCATGGTCGATCTCCTCCATTTCTTCCATGTCCTCCAGCTCCTCGTCAGGGATCTCCTGCCTCTGGGTGCCGTGGCCAGCAGACTTCAGGAACCTCAGACTTTTGGTGGGGATGGATGAGATCAGCTGGAGGGAGGAGGGGCAGAGGGGTTAAGGGCTTATCACAGTCCAAACCATGTCGGCAATATTGGACCACAAATCCCATCTCTACCCCAGAGGACTGACAGAAGACCCAGGTTACTGGTATATATGGAATGACAGGCTGGACTGCAACAGGTGCACAACAGGGACCCTCACACAATGTGCATCTGTTAACCGAACGACCAATTTCGAAAGGAAGTCAGCTCGGAAAATAAATGTGACTGATGCAAAAGTAATGGGTTCTTGTCTGGTGACTAGGGTTGCAAAGGGCCAGAAACTTTTCCCCGAAATTTTCCATGGGAAGTTAAGCCCGGGAATTTGGGGAATTTTGCTTAAAATATATATTTTTTAAAGTTAGCTTTATAACAGCAAACTTTTTTTGAGGGATACACAAGGCAATTCTTGGTCTTGTAGCATATTTTGGTTAAACTATCACCAATTCAATGGAATTGCAGCCCTCTGCATTAACAGTGCACTCTTCCATCACATGTGCAGCTGATTCTCAAGATCTTGCACACTAATAAGATGCTATTGAGCCCACACTACTACACTGTCTGAGCCAAGGACTACATGCTTTCTGGTAAGTTCTGATTACAATACTAGGTGGGGTGAATATATTTTATATTACATTTTTGTTAACGAGTAAAATAGTAGCCTACAGCAAAGTGTGTTTATATAATTTCTAACCTGTTAACAATTTCTGTTAGTTTTTGCTACCATGTGGATTTTAGCTTGAGTCTGCTAACTGAGTGTTATTTCACCCGTTTTCATACAGGTTTCATTTTAAAACATTTATCTGACAAAGGAGTTGTTTAATCTAACTGCTTAACTATTTATCTGTACATGGAATTGGATTTTTTTTTTTTTTTACTCATTTTCCCCCCTAATCTTTACAGGAAAATGCCACAGGCACCATCTGATGTGTGGAGACATTTCACTGCAGCTAATGTTGAAGGAAAAGCTGTGTACATTTGCAAATACTGTGCCAAATCATGTGAAGAATTCAAGTGCATAAAGTTCCCTCAGCGTTCACAACAAGCAACCTCTGACAAAAGTCCCTCTACTTCTATTTGAGGTAAAAATGATGAATCAGACACCTTATCGACAGCAACAGCTCATGGTCCTCCTGGAATCAGATGTTTTTTTTGACTCAATGGAGGAACGTAGTCAGAGAAATGCTGATGAATGTCTTGCTTGAGCTGTGTATGCAGCTGGTTCACCTCGGATGCTCACAGGCAATGTGTATTGGAAGAGATTGCTGAATGTTCTTCGCCCAGCATACACCCCTCCAACCAGACATGCTTCTACTCATTTGCTGGGTGCAGAGTTCAACAGATTTCAAGTGAAGGTCAAGCAAATCATAGAGAAAGCAGACTGTATTGCAATCATCTCTGATGGGTGGTCGAATGTTCGTGGGAAAGGAATAATTAACTACATCATCTCCACCCCTCAAACCAGTATTCTACAAGAACACAGACACAAGGGACAACAGACACACCAGTCTCGACATTGCAGATGAGCTGAAGGCAGTCATCAATGACCTTGGACCACAGAAGGTATTTGCACTGGTGACAGACAATGCTGCGAACATGAAAGCTGCTTGGTCTAAAGTGGAGGGGTCCTACCCTCACATCACACCCATTGGCTGTGCTGCTCATGCATTGAATCTGCTCCTCAAGGACATCATGGCACTGAAAACAATGGATACACCCTACAAGAGAGCCAAGGAAATGATTAGGTATGTGAAGGGTCATCAAGTTATAGCAGTAATCTACCTCACCAAGCAAAGTGAGAAGAATAAGAACACCACATTGAAGCTGCCCAGCAACACCCGTTGGGGTGGTGTTGTCAGTCATCATGTTTGACAGTCTCCTGGAGGGGAAGTCTGCTGATATGGACAGCCCCATCAAGAGGATCCTCCTGGATGATGCATATTGGGAGAGAGTGGTAAGCAGCCTGAAACCGATAGCAGTAGCCATTGCACGGATTGAGGGAGACCATGCCTGATGTTCAGACTCTGCTCGCAGATGTAAGAGAAGAAATCCATACTGCCCTGCCCACTTCACTGTTGCTCCAAGCAGAGGAAAGTGCAGTTCTGAAATACATCAAAAAGCATTTCTGCCTGAAGCCCATACACGCCGCAGCGTACATGTTGGACCCCAAGTATGCTGGCAAGAGCATCCTGTCTGGTGCAGAGATCAACAACGCCTATGGTGTCATCACTACCGTGTCTCGCCACCTTGGCCTGGATGAGGGCAAGGTTCTTGGCAGTCTGGCAAAGTACACTTCCAAGCAAGGGCTTTGGGATGGAGATGCAATATGGCAGTCATGCCAACATATCACATCAGCCACCTGGTGGAAGGGACTGTGGATCTGAGGCTCTTTCTCCTGTTGCCTCCATCATCCTCCAAATCCCACCAACATCAGCCACCTCAGAGCACAACTGGTCCTTGTTTGTGAACACACACAAAGCACACAACAGGCTGACCAATACAAGGGTTGAAAAATTGGTGGCCATCCGGGCAAATTTGAGGCTTTTTGAGCCTGACGACAAGCCATCCTCAACAAGGTTGGAAAGTGACAGTGAAGATGAGGCCTCAGTCTGATGTTCAAGAGGTGGACATTGAGGAGGTTCAGGGAGAAGACATGGAAGCCTGAGAGGCAAACAACCAAAGCTTTAGTTTCTAGACTATAATTTTACAGATGTATGTTGAAAACATTTTTGGGAGATGTGATGGATCATTAAGGATCATTCAATATTACCTTTATTTTGTTGTTCAGTGAAATCATCCCATGTGAAGAGTCCACTCATTTAAAGTTCAATTCGTAACTAAATATTTATATTGGAAGGATTTAATCATTTGCAATTATGCCTACTTATAAGGAAAAAGGTTTATGTTTCTGTCTCCATATGATATGGTAAATATATCCAATGCAAAAATATCTACATTTAAATGGTATTAATATTAATTTTCCTATATTCCCGTTAATTCCCACTGAAAGTTTCCACCTCTGAATATTCCCCAAAATGTGCAACCCTACTGGTGACAAAGCAATGTTTGGTCTGTGGTCATGTCCAGCCATTTACTTGCTAGGTCAGCATCACAAAATGCACAACTGACATCACAATCAACAACATAAAAAAAAACAGGAGGTGAACAGGAAATTGTAATACAATAGATATTTCAGAAATAACATGCCAGCGCTCAAATCAGGAATTCTAGATCCTCATCATCCAACTAGCCATTTCAATACAGTGTGGCAATTCAGCTACCCAACACAGCCACATTGGGGCAGTAGTGTTTCCCTGACGGATGGGGCAGTGTTGGAAGGTTACAGGTGACGCACTTGCAACTCACTGTGTGTGTGTGTGGGTCTTCTTACCTGACCCCAGAGGAGACTGCTAAAGCCCAGAAAGGTGCACCATAGCCACTGGTCGATGCTCAGGCCCACGCAGCTGAAAGGTTTGCCTCCCCACTGCACTATGACTATCTGAGAGGCCGGAGAGGAAAGAAACATTTAGAGGTCAAGCTCATTTTCATTCACGGTTTCTTGGTTTGCTGGTAATTCCATTTGACAGATATGCGTGTTACAACAGGTTTCATGTGAACCGTGTATGAATATGGTTTGGGTTTCGTTTTTCTTCATTCTTTATTTATCCAGGTGAGCGCCATTGAGATGACTCATTTAAGGGAGCCCTGGCCTTCTTATATATGGGGAAGAATCTATATTCTTCCAGAAATTGACCCCCTTTCCTATACAAGGGTACTACTTTTGTAGCCTGCAGTCAGGCCAAATGTAGTGACCTATATAAGGAATAGGGTGTCAATTCAGACAGACCCATCTTCCCTAAACATCTGAAACCCTCTTCTAAGAGCATCTTAAATTAACCCCTAGCGCTGGCTTTGCTGATCACTACTTTAATGAGGGAAAATGTACTCACTACGACTGTGATGTGGTTGTCTCACCTAGCTATCTGAAGACAAATCCACTAATTGTAAGTCGCACTAGACAAGAGCATCTGCCAACTGACCAAAACATTTAAAAAAATGGTGTCTGTTTAAAGCAGTGAGCAACTCCAGCAAGCAGACATGCTACAGTCTGAAGACACTAGACACTAAGTGTTACCTGGATGATAAAGGTGCCAAAGACGATGGAGCAGAAGATGAGGTTGTTGAAGATGCCGTCGAAGACGTTGCGCTCGCCGTGGATCTTTCTGGCGTTGATCTCGTTGAACAGCTGCAGGAGGACGAAGGTGTTGAAAATAATGGTGTAGTGCTCTGAGGGAGGCGAGTGGAGGGGTGCGTACCGCCCGCTGTCGATGTCAAAGATCTGCTCACCTGGGGGGGGAGAGAGCGAGAGAGAGAGAGAGAGAGAGAGAGAGAGAGAGAGAGAGAGAGAGAGAGAGAGAGAGCGAGAGAGAGAGACGGGGGAGGTGAAGTGTCGACCCACTACCTTTTAAAAATATCTTTATTTTATCTAGATCACTTGTCAAACTCATTTCACAGAGGGTGTCTGTGGGTTTTTGCTCCTCCATTGTACTTGACTAATGAATTAAGGTCACTAATTAGTAAATAACTCCCCTCACCTGGTTGTTTAGGTCTTAATTGAAAGGAAAAAACTCAAACCTGCAGACACTAGGCCCTCTGTGGAATGATTTAAAGGTAGAGGCAGCATTATGATGCAGAAAGGAAACAGTATAGTGGGTCAATTTCCACAACTACTAAGAACGTTGAAGCATAAGGCTCAACTTCACCGCTGTTTTGGTCCGGTGGCTACCACGCACTAACAGCGTTAAAACGAACCCTTGCACATGTGCAGATACTGTGTGAGAGCGAAGTGCTGCATCTTGCTCATCAAAATATCTGCACCGCTGCTCGTGGCAGTCCCATTGAGATCAGAACACCTCTTTCACATCAAAAGATCAGCAAATTACAATTAAACTATCAAATGTTCTCAGCCTTCTGCCGACTGAGGTTAATCTGACATTGGACAGTGAAATGTGTTGTTTTGCAGCCGTTGTACACGCCCCTGGAGCAAATTAAGGTTAAGTGCCTTGCTCAAGGGCACAGCGTCAGGTACTTCACCTTGTCGGCTTGGGTATTTGAACCAGCGACCTTTCGGTTACTGGCCCAACGCTCTAACCGCTAGCGTACCTGCCGCCCTAGTTAAGGTGGTAGTAAAGGTGACACCATCAGAGAGCCAGTCGATCAAGACCGCCTCATACCCATGTGAAATTCCATGGCATATGGTAAGCCGTTTCAGCTCAGTGCGCAATTAGAGTGAGATGCAGAGAATGGAAAACACACACACGCTTCTACACAGACACACTAGTACTTTACCTACGAAGAGCAGGGTGAAGATGAGGATGAGCTGGTAAACTCCATGGCCAAGGATGTTCTTCATCATGGTGCGGGAGATGAGGGGCTTGTTGCGGCCGTACGGCTTCCTCAGCAGTAGAGACTCAGTGGGGGGCTCAGTGGCCAGGGCCAGGGAGGCAAAAGTGTCCATGATCAGGTTCACCCACAGCATCTGGACAGCTTTCAGAGGAGAGTCCTGGCGGGAGAGAGGGAGGTAGGAAAAGGATAGGGGGAGACAGGGAAGGGAGTAGAAAGAGGAGGAGAGATACAGAAAGGGGGGGGAGAGCAGGACAGAGTGAGAAAGATTACTCATGCAGTCAGTACTACTTACATAACATCCTCCACACTATCCCAACGTCAGACTGTAGACACACTGCACAAATCCAACCAACACATTCAAAGCAGTGCAGGCCATAACACGAAGAGCAAATGCTGCCTGAGTAGTGATCATTGAAAGCTAAAAGACTTCAGTAGCCCACACACTGCTCAGAAATGACACAAGCAGCTATACAGGTGTCCACTTGCTGACTCACCAGAGCTATTCAGGCTCCAGTAGAGAGGCAAACCACTTCACACCAGCAGAGGAGCTAGCGAGCTACATACGTCTATATACACATTGCCGGCTTAGCATTCTAGCAGAGCAGCTAGCTTCATATACATTAGCTGCTTAGCCTGCTAGCAGAGGCACTACCTACATACATTGTGCAGCTTAGCATGCTAGCAGAATGGCTAGATACACACAGGTAAACACATTAGCATCTACACTAGCATTCAGTGTGTGTGTGTGTGTGTGTGTGCGTCTCTTGACCCGTGTGGCCCTCTAGTAAATGCTCAGCCACTCATCACTCATTATCTCAAAATTACAGCACTGTTGGATAATGCACACAGCTCAGGCCCGGAGCTTTAAATAGCTGTTTGTTCCGTTTCTATTGCAGGCCCATTTACCATTGTTTTACCCCTGGATGAGCACTAATTTGGCGGCTGCTGTGACCGACAGGTCAAATAGGGGCAGATGATTGCTACCTCTAGTCAGAGAGAACCTGAAAAGCAGCTCTGATCCAAGGGAATACATTCGAATAAATTGGTTGCTCCATTTTGTACTGCCTCAGTCATTGTGGATACACACACACACAGATCATAGACTTCAGTCATAGGTGACAAATCTTTCCATTTAAGCTAAGGGAGGATAGATCCTGGTGCTGCTCCTAAGAACCAAACCCTCTATTCCCTCTACAATGTCCCCTCTGAATGCAAATCAAATCCAAGAGCACAGCGCTTAGTTTTTCTCCATATCACATACAATGAGTCATAACGCGCAACAGAGCTGGTGTGCTGTGCTCTGCTTGTTTCAGCAGAAGGTGGGGGAGGGGCAAGAGAGGAGAGGAGCAGGTATGTGTGGCAGTCTGTGTGAGGCATGGAGGGAGAGAAAGTAGCCAAACCGACACGGGCTAGTTAGACAAACTTGTTGCTGCCATAGTTTGTCTATCATACCATCTGATAGTGCCCGACTTGAATGCATCAAATTGTTGTAAAGAAGCTAGATAGCTAACATAGTAAGGCTGATTGAGGCGGTTTTGCTGCACTCCCCGTACTGGTCTACAACACCATTCCTATTAAACAACAGCCTACCTGTTGCTTGATCATTGTAGCCTACTCCTTCTCATTTGTCCATCTTCATTCAGTCATTTTAATTCCATTTGGCATCGATTAGAAATGTCCCACTTCACTTGCGCTTTGATTGACTAGAAGCTACACGTGAAACGGATGTGTAGGCTACATGAGTCGTTTTTACGGGGCGCACTCATAACTGTCATAAAACTGTTTATTAAAAAATAAATAATGCAATTTTTTTCCCTCATTTAAACTTTATTTAACTAGGCAAGTCAGTTAAGAACAAATTCTTATTTACAATGACGGACTAGGAACAGTGGGTTAACTGCCTTGTTCAGGGGCAGAACGACAGATTTTTACCTTTTCAGCTCGGGGATTTGATCTAGCAACCTTTCGGTTACTGGCCCAACGCTCTAACCACTAGGCTACCTGCCGCCCCAATGGTCTATGTAGCAATGTCACAGACAATTTTATTTAATTTCAGACAAATCTTTTTCATTATTAAAATAGGCCTATATTCTTCTTACAAATGAATACTCTCCCAAGTAATGGAAAAGCATCATCCGGTGTGATATCTGCATAACCGTGCCCATCCCTAGTTTGTGTGTGTGTTACCTGCGTGATGCAGGCGCCGGTGAAGGCCACGATGACGGCTACTACGTTAACGGTGAGCTGGAACTGGAGGAACTTGGAGATGCTGTCGTAGACGTTGCGGCCCCACATCACCGCCTTGACGATGCTGCTGAAATTGTCGTCCGTCAGGATGATGTCAGACGCCTCCTTGGCCACGTCTGTGCCGGCGATACCCTGCAGGTGACACACATTAAGTTCTATATTGAAGTTGTGCAGAGCCGTGGTCTAGTGTTAAAGCCCTCCGCTCTGGACACACATATTTCTCTCCCAGGAGACAAGGGTTCAATCCCCACTCCAAACCTTCATATCCCTGTCTACCCCTCGGGCAACTCATAACGGTCTCATTAAGTCAAAATGCGTAAGAGAAACAAGAGTTCGATATTCAAGTAGTCGTAGCCCTATACACATGTAATTGCGGTGCAGTACGTTTGTTGTTACTGTTGATATGTGCCGATATGTGACGGCCATTGGTCACTACAGAGTGCGATGTTATCAGTCAGTCAACTTCGTTGAACTTCAGTTTCACATCTTTCGCTCATGTAAACATGCAGTAAATTACATCCATAAAGTTTACAGTGACATCTTTAAAACCCAACATCGTTTTTGACTCCCCATATAAAAGTGCAGATTAAAGTTCCATCATGATCGTTATCTGGACTTGTGACGATATGACTCACGGTTATCTGGACAGTATGAGATTCCATACAGTACGGGCAATCATTTACAGCCAATCAGTAGCAACATGTTACTTTCTGATAGGACTGGCAGAGAAATGAGACTCACCATGGCGAAGCCGACATCAGCTTTCTTCAAGGCGGGCCCGTCGTTGGTGCCGTCTCCTGTGACTGCTACTACCTGCCTCTGTTCTAAGACCGTACTGTCGATGATACCTGGGGGGAGAGAGAACAACTTACCAAATAAGACATCTGAAATGACAGATTTCAGGACACTGTGACTTGTGAAAACGACATTTTTCATTTTCATCCTGAAAGAGCAAAGCGAAGTACCTTTGACTAATGTGTGCTTGTCGGTGGGTGAGGATCGTGCAAGTACTCTGAGTTTTGGCCAGATCTTATCAATGCGCTCTTGTTCAATCTAGAAGGGGAAAAATGAGACTAATTAGCCTACAATCCCCATTCTTCATCTATCAACCATGTTGTTAGCTCGTTCCATTAGTCCATCAGGGCCAACTAACCCTACTAGGTTTATTAACACTGAAGTACAATGTCAAACAGGGTTGTGTTCATTAGGGCACGCAATGGAAAAAGGTCTCAAACCTTTTGCAATGGGAAATGAAAATAAGTCTTTCTTATTGGACGAGCCCAGGTAGTCTCTCCCTGTTTCAATCCATTTTCTTCCGTTTGGTGATAATGAACATGACCTAGATGATTGTGTTTTGGTGTAAAGGCACGACAATATATTTAACCCACCTCTCCCTTCTCGTTACGGATCCGTCGGTTGAACTCCTTGCCTTCCATGCACAGGAACTCGTCTCCGGGCTGCAGGATGCCACACTTGGAGGCGATGGCGCGGGCCGTGTTGATGTTGTCCCCGGTTACCATGCGTACCGTGATCCCGGCACGCTGACATTTCTTGATGGCGTCCGGGACCTGGAGGGGCAGAGAGAGAGAGGTGTTAGTATGACTGACTGGCTGCGAAATCCGGGTTTCCTGACAGCTGCAGGACTGTCCTAGCTTGCAGAGCTCAAGCCTAGGCATCAGCTCAGGGAGTGTACACAAGTCTTCAGGTCTCAGGCAAGATCACTGTACGAGCAAACCACTTCTGTTCCATAGGGAACAAGTCATCCTCAATATCCCATCTGGTTGCAATGGGTCTTTGACTTTCACCAGCACAGGAGCTGTTGATAGACCATGTGTGAGGCTGACAGAGATTACCCATTAACTAGGACCCAGAGTTGTTCCTAGTCAGTGGCCTCTCTGAATGTCACATATCTATACTGATAAGAACACACTTCGGGGTCAATGGAAATGTCAATAACACAATAACTCTGACATTTGCATACAACTGTGTGCAGAGGCTTGCTTCCTTTTCAATAATCTCATGCCCTAGAAGCCATGTCGGGTGTGTGGTAGGTAAAGTATATCAGATTACTCCACTGTATCTTTGCTAATGTCAGTCTGCTTGTTTTGTTTGACTGTGGTCCATAAACTGACCTCGGGTCTGACTGGGTCCTCGATGCCCACCACACATACACAGGTCAGGCTGGTGAGGATGTCGTTCTCCTGGTCCCAGTCAGGCTCGGCCTCCGAGACAGGGAAGTCGCGGTAGGCCAGGCAGATGGTGCGCAGGCCCTCTGAGGCCATGGGCTCAATCACCTTCTTCACCATGTCCTCTCTGTCCCGGGGACGAAACACCTTGGTCTCGCCGCTCGCTGTCAGAAGCTTAGAACACCTGGTGGTGGGGGAAAGAGCGAGAGAAAGAAAGAACGAGAGAGACGGGTGTGATGTGGTTAGACCCAGCGATGTGATAACACACAGCAGGAAGCCTGTTTCTCTGACTTCGTCCCAAACGGCACCCTAATCCCTACATAGTGCATTAAATTTGACCAGACCCTATAGGTGGGTAAAAAGGAGGCATGTTTAGAGCCATTTGGGAAGGCTTAGACTCATTTCTCCAGGCCTGTTTTTAAGAAGCTATGTTAAGGGGCTTGGTGGGATGCACTTGAACTACTTAGCGGCTAAGCCGAAAACAATTCCTTTGCAAGCCTGCCTGGCCACCTAGAACCCATGTTAAGCTCTTTGAATGAGAGGTGCTTAGTGCTTTGCTAATTGTGTGCCATCCACTACAAAACCAAAGTTGTTCCATGTTTGTATGAGGTGATAACTTGTACACTATCAGTATATAATATCATTGGCTATATATGCCACTTAGCAGACCCGGTTGTCCAAACTAACTTACTGAATGCATACATTTTAGTATGTGTGTGATCCATGTGGAAATTGAAACAACAACCTTGGCATTGCTAGCACAACGCTCTTTCCAACTGAGCCCCACAGGACCATAGAATCCATACATGGACTTAGATGTACACCAATTTACACTTAGTTTACCATTAATATCAATGTCTGACTAGTTAAGATTCACCCCACACTGAATACTGAGAGCAGCTTGATTTAGCTTGAAACCCAAACCTACTTCTTGAGGAGGATCTCGGAGGCTCCCTTGCTGAACATGCGGAAGCTCCCGTCGGCGTTCTTCAGCACGGTGCTCATGGACTTCCTGCAGGAGTTGAAGGTGTAGACCTTGTAGAGCTTCTCCTCAGGGATCTCGTTGCGGATGGCCTGGTAGTCACGCTTCAGGTCATTAGCGAAGCCCAGCAAGGCACATTCGGTTTTGTTGCCCACCTGGCGCGGCAGACCTCCTTCCTTCTCCGGAGACTGGTTACAGAGAGAGACACACCAAGTGTCACGTAAGGGTTGTGTTCAATTGGCACAAAACAGAAGAAACCGCTACCAAAGGGAGTGCAATGAGGAGGTACCGTCTGTACTTGCCCAATAAGAAAAAAGCTTGTCTTCCGTTGTCAAATGTTTTGCTACGGCATGACCTAATGATTAGGACCCAGGTCACGTTGGAGGCTATTAACATTCAGTCATCTCATTCTAGTGATTTGTTACTGACATGACATTTACCAGCAAAACTCATACCCCACATTTAATCAATTAAATCGTCAACAACATCTATTCTAAACCCATCAGTGACTACACATCGATAGTGCACACACACACACGCCTGTGCAGTACTCCTGGACAGACAACCATTTCGAGGCAACCTCCCTTACCATAATGTTGGTGGTGTAGGCGCTGTTGACGCTGATGCCCAGGACAAGGATGTCCATGATGGCGGCGGAGATGAGCTGGGCATCAGGCACGTTGCGGTAGTGCTTGTCGGCCACATAGGCCTGCACCACCGTCATGCGGTTCATGGTCAGCGTGCCCGTCTTGTCCGAGCAGATGGCCGTAGCGTTGCCCATGGTCTCACAGGCGTCCAGGTGACGCACCAGGTTGTTGTCTTTCATCATTTTCTGTTAGGAAGAAGACGGAGGGGGGGGGGGGGGGGGGGGGGGGGGTGTTGAGGAGGGCGAAGGGGAGACATGAAAAAGGTCATTGAATTAAATATGAGCTGCAGAAGGTAAATATGAGCTGCTGAAGGAGGTCAAAAGCCTAAAAATAGAAAGGGACAGTTTAACTAAGCTTTTCCATTCAACAGTACTGCAGTGGCATCCTCTCCTCTCTGCATCAAAAGCTGCTGTAGCTTCTAAGTCTACAGTGGTGTGAGTGGGCTGGATAACGCCTTAGATACTGGTCTTCCAGGGCTAGGGTCTACTACTGATATTTCTAATCAACCTGTTGGCCCAACAACTCCAGTTAGAAGGATCATGACACAGCCAACTGGCTTTAATGTATCATGTAAGGCTAGCCTCTTAAAGCTACAGTCTTGGCTAAGTGAAGGGCTAACTGGCTAAGGGCTAACCTACTTTGTAAGCGAATAAAGCTTGAGTTAACAAGTAAAGCTCGTTGGCAGTGCGGGTCTGTTCAAACTGCTTGCGGTAAAAACTCCACCAGGAAGTTGAATTGTAACCTTGCACAGCCACAATGGCTTGGCGATATGGCCTAAAAATAAATGTTTTCAAACTTATTGATGAGTCATGATATACACTATATATACAAAAGTATGTGGACACCCCTTCAAATTTGTGTATTCTGCCATTTCAGCCACACATGTTGCTGACAGGTGTATAAAATCAAGAACACAGCCATGCAATCTCCATTGACAAACATTGACAGTAAAATGGCCTTACTGAAGAGCTCATTGACTTTCAACACCTTTCCAACAAGTCAGTATGTCAAATTTCTGCCCTGCTAGAGCTGCCCCGGTCAACTTTAAGTGCTGTTATTGTGAAGTGGAAACGTCTAGGAGCAACAACGGCTCAGCCGCAAAGTGGTAGGCCACACAAGCTCACAAAACGGGACCGCCGAGTGCTGAAGCGTGTAAAAATCTGTCCTCGGTTGCAACACTCACTACCAAGTTCCAAACTACCTCTGGAAGCAACGTCAGTATAATAACGGTTAGTCGGGAGCTTCATGAAATGGGTTTCCATGGCCGAGCAGCCGCACACATGACTAAGATCACCATGCGCAATGCCAAGCGTTGGCTGGAGTGGTGTAAAGCTCGCCGCCATTGGACTACGGAGCAGTGTAAACACGTTCTCGGTAGTGATGTATCACGCTTCACACCATCTAGCAGTCCGACGGATGAATCTGGGTTTGGCGGATGCCAGGAGAACACTACCTGCCCAAATACATAGTGCCAACTGTAAAGTTTGGTGGATGAAGAATAATGGTCTGGGGCTATTTTTCATGGTTCAGGCTAGGCCACTTAGTTCTAGTGAAGGGAAATCTTAATGTGACAGCATACAATGACATTCAATATGATTCTGTGCTTCCAACAGTTTGGGGAAGGCCCTTTCCGGTTTCAGCATTACAAAACCCCTGTGCAAAGCGGGGTCCATACAGAAATGGTTTGTTGAGATCGGTGTGGAAGAACTTAACTTTTTAGGGATAGGGGGCAGCATTTTCACTTTGGATGAATCACGTGCCCATAGTGAACTGCCTCCTACTCTGTCCCAGATGCTAATATATGCATATTATTATTACTATTGGATAGAAAACACTCTGAAGTTTCTAAAACTGTTTGAATTATGTCTGTGAGTATAACAGAACTCATATGGCAGGCAAACTTCCAAACAGGAAGTGGAAATTCTGGGGCTGGTTGATGTTAAACTCATCGTGTATTCACATCCCAGTAAGATATGGATCTGTTCGCACTTCCTACGCCTTCCACTAGATGTCAACAGTCAGTAGAACGTGGAATGAAGCCTCTAGTGTGATGTGGGGCCGGATGGCAGCTATTTGAGTCAGTGGTCTGGCAGAATGCTAGTTCCTGGTCACGCGCGCTAGTCATGATATGGCCATGTGTTCCATTACTCTGTAGACAAAAACGAATGCTCCGGTTGGAACGTTATTGGATATATATGACAACAACATCCTGAAGATTGATTCTCTACTTAATTTGACCAGTTTATTCGACCTGGAATATAACTTTTTGAAGTTTTCATCCGAGTTCGCCTGGACCGGCGCCTGCGTTTGGACATGTGAACTAAACGTGCTCGCAAAAGTAGCTAATTGGACACTAGTAATGGACATTATCGAACAAAACAACGATTTATTGTGGAACTAGGATTCCTGGCACTGCATTCTGATGAAAGATCATCAAATGGAATATTTATGATGTAATTTCGTATTTCTGTTGACTCCAACATGGCGGAGAAATGTTGTGTATTTCTGAGCGCCGTCTCAGATTATTGCATGGTATGCTTTTTCCTAAAGTTTTAAAATCTGACACAGCGGTTGCATTAAGAACACGTGTATCTTTAATGATATGTAAAACATCATAAACTTTGATGAAAGATACATGAGTACTTCTTGTTATTTGACGTGGCTCTCTGTAATTACTCCGGATATTTTGGAGGCATTTCTGAACATGGCACCAATGTAAACAGATTTGTGGATATAAGTATGCACATTATCTAACAAAACATAAATGTATTGTGTAACATGATGTCCTATGAGTGTCATCTGATGAAGATTATCAAAGGTTAGTGATTCATTTTCTCTATTTCTGCTTTTGTGACTATCTTTGGCTGGGAAAAATGGCTGTGTGTTTTTTGGATTTGGTGGTGATCTAACATAAATATATGTTGTGTTTTCGCTGTAAAACATTTTTAAAATCGGACACGATGGATAGATTAACAAGATGTTTATCTTTCATTTGCTGTATTGGACTTGTTAATGTGTGAAAGTTACATATTTTCAAAAAATATTTTTGAATTTCGTGCGCTGCCTTTTCAGCGGAATGTTGTGACCCCTGGGCTAGAAAGGTTAACTGGCCTGCACAAAGCCCTGATCGAACACATTTGGGATAAATTGGAATGCCAACTGGGAGACAGGCCTAATAGCCCAACATCAGTGCCCTACCTCACTAATGCTCGTGGCTGAATGGAAGCAAGTCCCCTTAGCAATGTTCCAACATCTAGTGGAATGCCTTCCCAGAAGAGTGGAGGCTGTTATAGCAGCAAAGGGGGGACCAACTCCATATTAATGCCCAGGATTTTGGAATGAGATGTTTGATGAATGTTTTTTTTCTTTTTCTCTAAATAAGCTGTGTCTTCAATACACTGCATTTCAAACAGTCAGGAATAATTGAATGATACCTAAGCTAAATATAAGCCTTCCACAACCATAACTACTAATTATTTAATACAAATAGTTTAACTTGCTTTTTTGCAATAATCACTGATCTGGCTCTCAAGTCTATGAAAATGCCATTTTGTAAACAAATGTAACAAGAATGGCAGGGGAGCCTAGTGGTTAGAGCGTTGGACTAGTAACCGAAAGGTTTCAAGATCGAATCCCCGAGCTGACAAGGTACAAATCTGTCGTTCTGCCCCTGAACAAGGCAGTTAACCCACTGTTCCTAGGCCGTCATTGAAAATAAGAATTTGTTCTTAACCGACTTGCCTAGTTAAATAAAGTTTAAATGAGAAAAAATGGCATTATTTATTTTTTAATAAAACAGTTTTATGACAGGTATGAGTGCGCCCTGTAAAAACGACTCACATGTAGCCTACACATCCGTTTCACGTGTAGCTTCTAGTCAAAGCTCAAAAGTGTAGCAAGTGAAAAAATATATATAATAAAAGAACCATGCATAATGCACATCCACTAATAATGACTAACTTCTTACAACAGGCATTATAGAAACCCAACACAGATCTCATAAACAATCTCTCAAGCACAAGCCTACGTGCTAGTGAGTAGCCAGCTAATCTTTATATTTACTCCATATATCATCCAGCCCTAACAGACACTCCATATTCGGACAACTACAACTAATAAAATGGCTTATTGTCTGGTAGTGTTTTTGCTGCAGACCCTGAGGCGGAAGGGGAACCTACTTTGACAGAGTAGGCCAGGGAGATGGTGACGGCCAGGGGAAGACCCTCGGGGACGGCCACCACCAGCACGGTGACGCCGATGATGAAGAACTTGACGAAGAACTGGATGTAGATGGGTGTGCAGTCCTTGTGCCAGGGCAGGCCCTGCACCCAGAAGGTGTCCACCACGAACAGCACAACCAGGATGATGACCGTGATGGCAGACATCACCAGGCCTAGAGAGAACACAGTAGTGAGACTCATCACTCTTCATCCACAATATAAATCAACAGGAGTGTAATCATTACACCCATTCGGTTGCCAAAACGTTTACTGTCAACAGAAAATGTTCTGCAAACTAAACTAAAGTTTCTATTAGACAAATTAAGGTACGTCCCTCCCGGTTTTGTCTCTCGCGAAACGGCGAGAGAGAGCGACAGCGAGAGAGAGCGACAGCGAGAGAGAGAAAAGAGAAGTTCACTGACCGGCTTTGCCAATTTGTACTGCCAATTTGGTTAGCTTCCCCTGGAGAACGGACTTCTCCTTCTTCTCCTTCAAGTTGGATTTCCTCTTCTCGTCGATGTCGACTTCGTCGCTGTTGAGCGGCTGCATCTCCATGGCGGCTCCGTCCGCGGCTTTAGCTGAGGGGGAGAGAAGAGAGGGGACGTTGACTTAAAGGTTGGACTGACTCAGAATGGAGGTACTCCTACTGCAGTTTCAATTACCAGCCCTCAAGGGTGAGAACGCTTCTGGTTTTCATGTTTTAGTTCTAATCAACTGGACTGTTTTGCCAACCAATTAGCTGATGAATGAACTACCAGTTAAGGAAGGAAAACCAGCACTAGTAGCCTTGCCTTTCTGCCTACCTGGCTCATGTTCAGCAGGCAACAAGCGCAAACTAAGATTTTGAAACAGGATTTACAGGTACAACTTACAATCAAATGGCCCATTGTAATTTTTCTATTTCAAAACATTCCTTGTTTCATGCCTACTGACCATAACCTGATTACTGTTCATTCTTGCACATTCATTTAAAAAAGCAAGTCACTGCATAACTGTTAAAGCAAACAAACTTTGGACATAGAAGTTGAGGGGGGCGGGGTTGAGATAAGCAAGTTGGAAAATCAATGACAAGTAGTTCCATCTCTCCAGTCCTTTAGTGTGATTCAATAAGGAGTCATTTTCAAAGAGAATTGACAGGGTGCCATATTTTTTGCAAACCTTTTCTTTTGGCTTCGATTCACAGAGGAGTGCTTTTGGAAGGGAACTTGGGGTAAAAGTCATTGCAATTTTGAATCCGGTCCAAAATGTAATTTGGTAGGAATCTAATTACCATATTCCCACTCAGAGAGCAGCAGCCCTGGGATCTGTGGAATCCGCTGGGACAGTGGCCAGACTGACACCATTTCAATTCCTCTAAAGCCCCCTTCCCTCCCAGGTTTGAAAACGCCAACAGACACCTTGACTCATCTGACCAAGTAACATAGAAGACGCTGAGCCCCTGGTCTGACGGTGGGCAGGCGGGCTAGCCAGGCCAGCAGGGCTGATCTCTAACCCAACTCTCCAAATGATAAAATCATTATCTCTGGCCCTGCCAGGGCTAGCACTGCAGGGGAGGATCAATGTGTCGGCTTCACCAGTCTCTCTACCAGCCCTGGACTGACTGACCAGTCATTATATACTGTCCGTCTCTCTCCCAGCCCTGGACTGACTGACCAGTCATTATATACTGTCCGTCTCTCTCCCAGCCCTGGACTGACTGACCAGTCATTATATACTGTCCGTCTCTCTCCCAGCCCTGGACTGACTGACCAGTCATTATATACTGTCCGTCTCTCTCCCAGCCCTGGACTGACTGAACAGTCATTATATACTGTCTGTCTCTCTCCCAGCCCTGGACTGACTGAACAGTCATTATATACTGTCTGCCTCTCTCCCAGCCCTGGACTGACTGAACAGTCATTATATACTGTCTGTCTCTCTCCCAACCCTGGACTGACTGAACAGTCATTATATACTGTCTGTCTCTCTCCCAGCCCTGGACTGACTGAACAGTCATTATATACTGTCTGTCTCTCTCCCAGCCCTGGACTGACTGAACAGTCATTACATATCACCAGTCGATTCTATCCCCAGGCTCCTCCCTTGCTGATGCCAGGAGCCACACAGCCAGCATCTGCAGAATGGGTGCCACGATATTCCCAGGTGGTGTGTTCTGCATTTACACAGCCTGTAATCCCAGACTGAAGGATTATTCTGCTCACTCCTGGCAAAGACAGAATCTGTGCACAAAGGAGCAGCGCCAGGACCTCAATGAACAGGCTCTGCTAGCTAACAGCACAGCTGCCGCTCTGTAGACACTGGCTGACTCAATGGACTTTAGAGAGCTGGGTCTCACGGTCGTACAATAGCATGACGCTGAACAGCTGACAAGGTCTATGAGTACTATAGAATGAAGGGTTCAGATTGGACAGCTACGTCCTCAATCAATAAGAGAGAGAAAGAGGGAGCGAGAAGGCCAAAAAGAAGATGCTCTTCCCCAGGATTGTTACAGGGCTGTAATCTCCTCGCTAAATCGCCATAGCTGAATTCAACAGCACCTGCAGCTAAATTCTTGGAGGAGGCAAGGCAGAGAGGGCGAGAGAGAGAAGGTAACATGCTGGCCCAGACTAGACAATGAATGGACCAGTAACGGGCGCGCACACTCTGACCCACAAGGCCACAGAGTAGCATGGGGAAACAACCTGACCCGACACAGATTAAGCTACTCCTACTGACACCAGGCTAAACGACAGGTGAAGGTTGAACTAAAATCCAATACTGTTAAATGGGCTGAGGAGAAGGCAATAATGTAGAGCAAACCAGATCAAGGTACTGTAGCAGCGTGCAACCAAGTCAAAAGGAAATGAAAACGCACTCCGGCCTGTTACACTCACCTTTCTTGCGGTTTTCGGCTGCTCCATCTTGTTCTGTGGATGGAAAGTAAAATCCAGAGGAAGAGAGTCAGTCACTTATTGGGGAGCAAATTTCCAATTATGTAAATCTCCCATTTTGATTTGATACCGTGAGAGACGCCAATAATTTTTATGAGAAGCCAAACAGATGAATGCTGGGATTGCATTATGACACGCACATTCTAAATCAGCTCCTCCAGCCAATAGGCCATTCTTACACCCTCGCCTCATACCACACACAATAGAACTACAGCCAGCCACTTTTATCATACACAAACACACCGAAAGCCTTAAACTACATAAATTGATCCACATCCTACTAAAGTATATTAACTTGTTTCAAAACCCTGAAACGTATGCACACATGTACACTATACATACAAAAGTATGTGGAAACCCCTTCAAATAAATGGATTTGGATATTTCAGCCACACCCATTGCTGACAGGTGTATAAAATCGAGCACACAGTCATTCAATCTCCATAGACAAACATTGGCAGTAGAATGGCCTTACTGAAGATCTCATTGACTTTCAACGTGGCAGCGTCATAGGATGCCACCTTTCCAACAAGTCAGTTCAAATTTCTGCCCTGCTAGAGCTACCCCGGTCAACTGTAAGTGCTGTTATTGTGAAGTGGAAACGTCTAGGAGCAACAGCGGCTCAGCCGCGAAGTGGTAGGCCACACAAGTTCACAGAATGGGACCGCTGAAGCGAGTAAAAATCTGTCCTCGGTTGCAACACTCACTACCAAGTTCCAAACTGCCTCAAAGCAACGTCAACACAATAACTGGTTTCCATGGCCGAGCAGCCGCACACAAGCCTAAGATCACCATGCGTAATGCCAAGCGTCGGCTGGAGAGGTGTAAAGCTCTCGCTGCCATTGGATTCCGGAGCAATGGAAACACATTCTCTGGAGTGACGAGTCACACTTCATCATCTGGTAGTCCGACAAATGAATCTGGGTTTGGTGGATTCTAGAAGAACACTACCTGCTCCAATGCGTTGTACCAACTGTAAAGTTTGGTGGAAGAGGAATAATGGTCTGGGGCTGTTTTTCATAGTTCGGGCTGGGCCCCTTAGTTCCTGTGAAGGAAAATCTTAACGCTACAGCATACAATGACATTCGAGACGATTCTGTTTCCAACTTTGTAGCAACAGTTTGGGGAAGGCACTTTGCTGTTTCAGCAGGACAATGCCCCCATGCACAAAGCGAGGTCCATACAGAAATGGTTTGTCAGAACCCTGACCTCAAACCCCATTAAACATCTTTTGGATGAATTAGAACGCCGACTGCGTGCCAGGCCCCGCAGCAATGTTCCACCATCTAGTGGAATGCCTTCCCAGAAGAGTGGAGCCTGTTATGACAGCAAAGGGGGGGACCAACTCCATATTAATGATTTTGGAATGAGATGTTCGACCAGCAGGTGCCCACATACTTTTGGTCATGTAGTGTATACACACACACACGGCCTTGATTGAATAGAACTACAATTGCTGAACAAAGAATGGCAGAAGGCACTTGGTTATATGTAGAACACACACTAACAGCATATATCCCATCGTGAGCTGAAAACACTCAATACAAGGCTGTCGACTGCACAGGCATAGCAGCATTGAACACGGCAACAAGTGCTAAAGTAAAGCCTTGCCAACTATTCCCATTGAAGCAGCAGCTCTCCCAAAATAAGTCCCACCACAGCTGAGACCTGACCTGTGCTCAGCTTAGCTCTAGTTCAAACCTCTCTCCTCTGTCAGCTCAGTGCCGTCTGCTCTGCTGTGTGAGTAAGTGATTAGTGGTGCTGCCGTGTTGCTGCAGTGTACAGCCCAGACAGAAGCCACTGATTCTCTACCTGTCTGACTCTGCTTCCTCACACTTCTCTGCACATCAACTGCATCTATAGAAATTCAACAAAAGACTGTTGAGGAAAACTTCATTCTTTGTGTGACGGGCAAAGGCATAATAAAATGATAAAAAAGCATGGGTAGAGAAAACTGAATCATGAATCGATTCCGCCGCGCTCTGAAATGTCAACGTACTTTTCTTCTCTTTCTTCTCCTTCTTCTTAGCCTCCTTCTCCTCCTCGTCATCGTCATCTTCCTCCGAGGCGCCCAGTAAAGCGAAGATTATTCCAGTTTGAGAGTTCTCACCCACGGCTGTGACCAGCATTTTGCCGGAGCCCTCCATGACGTGAGTGCCTGCAGAGGGAAAACAGATAAGGGGGGGGGGGGGGGGGTGAGGTAGACTGCCAGGGCTTTTCCTTTCTATTACTTAGCTAAAGCCATGTAGACTAGGACTATGCTAACATTTTCCATTACAGTACAATTCTATGGGGATAGGGGAATGTGGGCATTTGCAGTCCTAGATGCTGATTCCTGTGGTAAAGTGAGTAAACCTGGGGGATACTGATAAGCATGATGTTTGTGCCTGCCTGCAGATAGAGAGAGAGGAGAGGTAGGGCCAAAAAGTCAGGCGCCTAGCTAATGCTACAGTGTAAATGCTAGGTGTTCCCCTGACTATTACTTAGCTAATGCTACAGTGTAAATGCCAGGTGTTTCCCAGACTATTACTTAGCTAATGCTACAGGCACCAACATTCCCCCTTACATGGACAGTGCAGTGTGCCCTGCCTAGCTCTGTTGCTCCCGGCTTCATGTATCTGCTTTAAATTGGTACTGATAGTAAGGAATATTTTTGGATATTTCCAGTCCTGGGTCTGGATTCGGGAGCCTGTGGTCATTGAGTAAATCTGAGCGGAAAAACTGTAGGCCTATTTTGACAGCTAAATATGAGAGCATACAAATGTAATAATATCACATTTTGGAATGACATTTCAAAAGCAGAGTCAAGCCTCAAATACTCGTCTTGGATGATAGCACACAAACACATTCGCACACTCCTAGCCTTTAATCAAAAGCCAATTGTGAGCCTCAGTGAATTAATGGAAACATGAGTCCCACAACACAACAGTAGCTTTCTCCAGAGTTTAATGCCCACAACTGAGACAGAGAGACAAGTGCATTAAGAGCTCCCCATGCCGGTGTTAATTAATTAATTGGGCAGGGGCTGGTCTGAACTGGGTGGGATGATGATACAGACTAAAGGCAGACAGGCTCTCTTGGAGGTGAGACCAAAGGGGGCTGGGAGAGGCAAACAAGCACTTTTAAAATCTCCTCCTTGGGGATCTGACCATAAAAAGCCCATTTATTACAGGATCAACGTGCCTTCATAAAATGGGATTAGGGACAAGACGAGCAATACCCTCGGA
The DNA here is from genome assembly GCF_016432855.1 of Salvelinus namaycush. Lineage (NCBI taxonomy): Eukaryota > Metazoa > Chordata > Actinopteri > Salmoniformes > Salmonidae > Salvelinus > Salvelinus namaycush. The sequence goes on along the minus strand of NC_052344.1, from coordinate 24,977,936 downwards.
CGGCAAAATAAAACAGGGTTTAGATATATATATATTTCACAGCGCTCAAGTAGTCCTGGACCTACACCATCAGGTCCACAATCAGGGGTCCTATTGGAGTTCAGAAATATGCATTTTCAAAACACAGACCATCAACAAGATATGAGTTTTAAACCATTTCACCTGCGTTTTATATTGAAAGTCAGTTTTGTTTTGCTTCAATAGTCACAGAAAATACATTAGTGTAACACACTCAGAAAAATCGCTTCATTTTCATCAGATGATAACAGAAGTGCAACGCTATTTGGCTAGCACCCACATAAGTAAATAAGTTTAATTTAAAAAAAATGTAAAAGTTGCAAAAACAATACATGTCCATCATATTTCTAATATTTACCAGCTACATTTCCTAATGTATTTCTTGAAGTTACTATAGCATTTTACCTGAGAAACGTAGGCTAGACCAAGAAAAGTAGCTACACATCAGTCAGAGCACTCTCTGCTGATTGAATTCACCAATGTCATTCTCATCAGAGTGTAGAAGTGCAACTGAAGCACACCAGTCCGATGCAGAGCAGAGATTACAATAAGCAGAATTTGAGATCTGCCTTTACAAAACACAGCAAGATATTTCTTATGAGTTCTCTTTATTTTTGTGGAAAACGCCGAACTCCCTGACAATACTTCTGGACTCTAGCTCAGAATATTGCTTGATACTGCCTGGATACCCCATTCCATGACAAAGTCAGATCATATATCAAGGGCCTGGCATTCTATTCCAGTTGCAAAATTGGTTTATTCCACTATTAGGGGTGGGGTACCTGGCCTTCTATTCCAGTTGCAAAAATGTTTTATTCCACTATTAGGGGTGGGGTACCTGGCATGATATTTAAGTTGTAAAATGTTTTATTCCACTATTAGGTGTGGGGTCAATTCTAGGCTGGGCAACTGATCTACAACCACATGAGCTTCATAGTATAAGAAAACAAGGCAGAAGAACAAGAATAGAACAGCTACCTGACAACAGCATGGGGTCTCTATCCAGCGTTTTCTTGACGTGGTCCGACTCCCCCGTGAGGGAGCTCTCATCGATTTTGAGATCATTTCCTTGAATAAGAATACCATCCGAGGGCAGGAGATCACCTGGGAGACACAAACAGAATAAATATTCCTTTATGAATTCACAAGACGTGTGGCTGAAAACAGAATACATTACACACTCTGGTCAATTCATCCTTGCCAATAACAGGTAACTGGGTCCTAAATGTCTTCCTATCTCCTATGTAGTGGACTACTTATTATTTTTTCTCCCCAATTTCGATCTTGTCTCATCGCTGCAACTCCCCAACAGGCTCGGGAGGCAAAGATCGAGTCGTACATGACCCGCCAAACCACGCTTCTTAACACATGCCCACTTAACCCAGAAGCCAGCCGCACCAATGTGTCGGAGGAAACGTCGTTCAACAGACGACCGAAAGTCAGCCTGCAGGCGCCCTGCCCGCCACAAGGAGTCGCTAGAGTGCAATGGGCCAAAGCAAGCACCCCCAGCCAAACCCTCCCCCAACACGGACGACGGTGGGCCAATTGTGCACCGCCCTATGGGACTCCCAGTCACGGCCGGTTGTGACACAGCCTGGGATCGAACCCGGGTCTGTAGTGACACCCCGGGTGGCCATAGTTGACTACTTTTGACCAGGGCCCATGGGGCTTGGGTCAAAAGTAGTGCACTTATATAGGGAGCCATTTGGGACGCAGAAGAGGTGCCTCTTACCGTATTTTATTTGTGCAACGTCACCGACCACAATCTCAGCCACGGGGATTTGGATGACTTGGCCGCCGCGGACAACAGCAAACTTCTGCTCTTGTTCGATGCGGCTCTGCAAGCCGCGGAATTGCTTCTCTTTGCTCCAGTCGTTGAACGCTGTCACCAGCACCACGCAGACGACCGACAGCAGGATGGCGGCGCCTTCGATCCAGCCCGCCTCTGCCTCACCATCATCCTCCACCCCTCCAGCTGCGCTCCCACAGTCTGCATAAGGATCAAAGCACACAGTTACAGGGATACACTGCCAGGTGTCTAACAGACAAAATCTGAACACATATCATTAAATGTTGGTAATTAAATAGTAAACGGGTGACAACCAGACCCAGACGGAATTGCCGTACGCAGAATTTATTTTAAATAAACTATCCCTTTGCAGTGAATTTAAGTCAAAATACAAATAAAATGTACACAGTGCAGTACAATGGGCACCTGCAGTGCCTTCAGAAAGTATTCACACCCCTTGACTTGATCCACATTTGGTTGTGTTGCAGCCTGAATTTTAAATTGAGATTGTGTCACTGGCCTAAACACAATACTCCATAACATCGAAGTGGAAATATGTTTTTAGAAATTAATTCTAAATGAAAAGCTATAATGTCTTGAGTCAATAATTCAACCCCTTGTTATGGCAAGCCTAAATAAGTTCAGGAGTAAAGATTTGCTTAATAAGTCACATAAAAAGTTGCATGGACTCACTGTGTGCAATAGTGTTCAATATGATATTTGAATTACTACCTCATCTCTGTACCCCACACATACAGATAATTGTACGGTCCCTCAGTCAAGCAGTGAATTTCAAACACAGATTCAACCACAAAGACCAGGGAGGTTTTCCAATGCCTCGCAAAGAAGGGTACCTATTGGTAGATGGGTACAAATAAAATAAAAAGCAGACATGGAATATCCCTTTGAGCATGGTGAAGTTATTAATTACACTTTGGAGGGTGTATCAATACACCCAGTCACTACAAAGATACAGGCGTCCCTCCTGACTCAGTTTCCGGAGAGGAAGGAAATCACTCAGGATTTTCACCATGAGGCCAATGGTGACTTCATTTTAATTTATTTTATTTAACTAGGCAAGTCAGTTAAGAACAAATTCTTATTTACAATGATGGCCTACCCCGGCCAAACCCGGGCCAATTGTGCACCGCCCTATGGGAAAACTGAGGATTGGTCAAAATTGTAGTTACTCCACAATACTAACCTAAATGACAGAGTGAAAAGAAGGAAGCCTATACAGAATAAAATAGTACAAAACATGCATCCTGTTTGCAATAAGGCACTATAGTAAAACTGCAAAAAATGTGGCAAAGAAATTAACTATGTCCTGAATACAAATCAGTATGTTTGGGACATTTTGTTCAGATCGTTGACAAAAAAAAAGACAATTAAATCAATTTTAATCCCACCTTGTAACAAAATGTGGAAAAAGTCAAGGGTGTGAATACTTTCTGAAGTCACTGTAGGTGGTTTACAAACTATCAGGGCGATCCAAAGTGCTCCGATTTAAAAAGAAAACATCTGAGCCAGCACAGGCTGGTCAGACAACCACAAAGTTAACTCCACTACTGCCTAGGCATCAAGTAGAAGACGTAAATAGAGGTGTTGCTTACGTTCTCTTTCGGCATCTGGAGGTCTATAGAAAGAAAGGCCTAATGAAACTATGGCTGCCACTTCCAGGATAATCAGTGTTACATCTTGCAATGCTTCCCAAACTAATTGAAGAAATGTTTTGGGCTTTTTCGGAGGTATTAAGTTCTGCCCGAACACTTCTTTTCTTTTTTCGATGTCTGCGGGCTGCCCACTTAAACCTGGGGGAAAGAGAGAGATAGAATTAGATTAAATTAAGCCAGTACATTTGTGTTTTTACATTTTCTTAGTTTACCATTGAGATGTATATTTGACAATCATTACCATACCCACAGACAACAAGTCTGGAGGAAAATAATGGCAATATCCAATGCCTCATTAACCTCAACAACCATGCATGTAGAAATTTGCTGAATGAATTAAATGAAAATGGCCAGGATCAGAAAGATGGAAGATTCAATGAATACCAACTAGAGGTCGACCGATTAATCGGAATGGCCAATAATTTGGGCCGATTTCAAGTTTTCATAACAATCGGTAATCGGCATTTTTGGACACCGATCATGGCCGATTACATTGCACTCCATGAGGAGACTGCGTGGCAGGCTGATTACCTGTTATGCGAGTGCAGCAAGGAGTCAAAGTAAGGTGCTAGCTAGCATTAAACGTATCTCATAAATAACAATCAATCTTAACATAATCACTAATTAACTACACATGGTTGATGATATTACTAGTTTATCTAGCTTGTCCTGCGTTGCATATAATCAATGCGGTGCAATTTATCATTGAATCATAGCCTACTTCGCCAAACGGGTGATTTAACAAGAGCATTTGCGAAAAAAGCACTGCCGTTGCACCAATGTGTACCTAACCATAAACATCAACACCTTTCTTAAAATCAAAACACAAGTATATATTTTTAAACCTGCATATTTAGTTAATATTGCCTGCTGACATGAATTTCTTTTAACTAGGGAAATTGTGCCACTTCTCTTGCGTTCTGTGCAACAGAGTCAGGGTATATGCAGCAGTTTAGGCCGCCTGGCTTGTTGCAAACTAATTTGCCAGAATTTTACGTAATTATGACATAACATTGAAGGTTGTGCAATGTAACAGGAATATTTAGACTTATGGATGCCACCCGTTAGATAAAATACAGAACGGTTCCGTAATTGCACTGAAAGAATAAACGTTTTGTTTTTTAAATGATAGTTTCCGGATTTGACCATATTAATGACCTAAGGCTCGTATTTCTGTGTGTTATGTTATAATTAAGTCTATGATTTGATAGAGCAGTCTGACTGAGCGGTGGTAGGCAGCAGCAGGCTCGTAAGCCTTTCATTCAAACAGCACTTTCGTGCGTTTTGCCAGCAGTTCTTCGCTGTGCTTCAAGCATTGAGCTGTTTATGACTTCAAGCCTATCAACTCCCGAGATTAGGCTGGTGTAACCGATGTGAAATGGCTAGCTAGTTAGCGGGGTGCGCGCTAAGTGTTTCAATCGGTGACGTCAGAGACCTTGAAGTAGTTGTTCCCCTTGCTCTGCAAGGTCCGCGGCTTTTGTGGAGCGATGTGTAACGATGCTTCGAGGGTGGTTGTTGTCGATGTGTTCCTGGTTCGAGCCCAGGTAGGGGCGAGGAGAGGGACGGAAGCTATACTGTTACACTGGCAATAGTTAAAGTGCCTATAAGAACATCCAATAGTCAAAAGGTATATGAAATACAAATGGTAGAGAGAGAAATAGTCGTATAATAACTACAACCTAAAACTTCTTACCTGGGAATATTGAAGACTCATGTTAAAAAGGAACCACCAGCTTTCATATGTTCTCATGTTCTGAGCAAGGAACTTAAACTTTAGCTTTTTTACATGGCACATATTTCACTTTTACTTTCTTCTCCAACACTTTGTTTTTGCAGTATTTAAACCAAATTGAACATATTTTTTTGAGGCTAAATCGATTTTATTGATGTATTATATTAAGTTAAAGTGTTAATTCAGTATTGTTGTAATTGTCATTATTACAAATTAATTAATTTAAAATATTTTTTATTTTTAAAGCCCGATTAATTGGTATCGGCTTTTTTTGGTCCTCCAATAAATCGGTATCGGCGTTGAAAAATCATAAAATCGGTCGACCTCTAATACCAACCAGCCGTATTCTGTGGCAGGGCTCCTGAAAACAAGCACCCACAGGGCATCAGCATTTCTGACAGGTCGTGCAGTGCCAAATAAACAATGCCACCCGGCGACAATACACGTTCTACTTCTGCAAAATGACAAGTCAACCGGAGCCACGGTCTCAGATTTTTCAAGGGTAGAATTCCAGGATACAAAAATAAAAATTTGAGGAGTCATAATATTAAGATAAATCACAAGTGACTTTCCTGTGTCAATGATTGAATTCAGATTGATAACTGGAGATGCAGTGATAATTTTTACATTCAGACAGTCACAGCAAGGCCCGATCATTGTCTCACATTCAACGTGACAAGGCCCGACTGCTCTGCAGACCCATTCATTTGTGTGCAGAGAGCATTCCGCTTGCCGTACAGCTCACTCAAACGACTGCTCTCCACAGTCAGATTCAAAACACTTCTATACATTTGATGTGGCTTTTTGACCTCTACTTAAGCATACTGAACTGTGGAGGCAGATGGAGAGAAAGACAGAGAGAAGAGAGACTAATCAAAAGTGTTCTGGGAGATGTATTGGAGGTTTGAAGCAGGCTCTAAGAGCGCAACAGAGAGACTAGAGATAGCTAGAGACAGACAGACATGGACTAATGAAGAGTGGGAGACTAGACTGGGAGGCTGTAGGGAGTCAGTTGGGAGGATGAGGCTCCCAGTCTAATGAATGGAGATCGAACAGCAGCAGAAGGGTCAGCAAGTGCTCAGAGTCTGCAGGCAAGCACTGAGCAATGACATCACGTGTAGCAGTGGGTAATTAGTCAGCATTGCAGAGCAGCAGTGTGGAGGAGAGAGGAGGATAGAATGGAGGAGAAGGTGCATGCACACCTGCTGAGATACGATTCTCTGCCAGAAGGAGCTGTCAGAATCAACTTTTGAACGTGCTACTGCAACATCCAGTGTAATGTTGAGTACAGGAGACGGGGCAATTTGGCCACGTCAAGACCACTCTATTCACAGTATTACATCAAACCCCTAGTGGAGAGCATGCTGGAATTCACCCCACAGAACAACAAGTAGTGAGCAATAGAGTAGAATATTGCGCTGCTGCTCAAAGCCTACTTACAGCAATTAGCCTATAATGTAAACCCCATGATATTAGTCATTTGACTGATTGTTTGCAGATCAAAAAAAATGACGTTTTATAGCTGCTGTCTATGTGTGCGTCAAACTGTATCTCGTAATAAATTCCTATTTCTGTGTGTGTTTACACGTTAAAGTGGGTCGAGGGGCAGCAATGCAGTTCCCCCCCCCCCCCGTGTGGATGAGGTGCCGCCGCTGCTGATGACTCACCGTTTACAGCTTGATCATTCCACCCCCCCATCCCCACATTAGTGAAATAAACATTAATGACAAGAGAATGATTTAGGCAAGAGGACGTATGACAAAACAAAAAGGTTAAAATCATGTTAGCGTTGGAATCATTTAGCTATTTGAAAGTCCATCACCAGTCACCCGCGCGGCTATTCATTAACTCTTTAATAATCGACTTGTCCCCGCTTAACCCCTCCAAGTACTGTCCTATTCTGCCGACACTGTGGTTTAAAATTAGCCCTCTGGACTTCACTCGTGGTGCAGGTGGTAAAATGATTTGGGCAAAACAGCTGAGGCTACATGATCTCCGCAGACAGAGAGAGGAGACATCTACATTTTACATTTTAGTCATTTAGCAGACGCTCTTATCCAGAGCGACTTACAGTAGAGTGCATACATTTTAACATACTGAGACAAGGATATCCCTACCGGCCAAACCCTCCCTAACCCGGACGACGCTATGCCAATTGTGCGTCGCCCCACGGACCTCCCGGTTGCGGCCGGCTGCGACAGAGCCTGGGCGCGAACCCAGAGACTCTGGTGGCGCAGCTAGCACTGCGATGCAGTGCCCTAGACCACTGCGCCACCCGGGAGGCGGGTAGCTTCCTAGAATAGCTATCTAGAATAGCTTCCCCTAGCAGGCGTCCATCTTTATAACAAACGTGCTATTTCTAGTTCAGTAAAAGTCCTCCAGCAGCCCCAACAGCACACATTTTAGTTGTAGACTGGCACAAACATACCTCATTCAACTCATTTAGCGCTTGACAATTATTTGACAAGTTGAATCAGGTGTGCTTGTCCAGGGCTACAATAAAAATGATTTCTGTTTGGAGTCTGGAGGAATGGAGTCGTATTAGACCAGGGTTCTCCAACCCTGTTCCTGGAGAGCTACCCTCCTATAGGTTCACTCCAACCCCAGTTGTAACTAACTAACCTTATCAACCAGCTAATTATTAGAATCAAGTGCACCATGCACTAGATTAAGGGTTGGAGTGAAAACCTACAGGACCGTAGCACTACACAGCTTATTCAAATAATCAAAGCTGGATGATGAGTTGGTTATTTGAAATTAGCTGTGTAGTGCTATGGCAAAAACCAAAACATGTACCCGGGGGGCCCAGGACCGAGTTTGGGAAGCCCCGCTATAGACAGTAGCAAGAAAAGTTTTCATTTGACAATCTTGCCCTAACAATTAGGAAACATACTTTTGTGTTCCATCAGCATTCTGCGAAAAGTCTACCAGAGATTCTGTGTTAGCCTTGGTTTCAAAAGAGAACGATACTAGCAAGACTGACACAGCTTAAAAAGTACAGGTAGGTTCAAAAACAAAACACCATGAAATCACCAATAACCAGAGACAAACCCAGAAGTGATCAATCAACTACCCTGCTGAAGGGACTTTAAAGCCAGAGATAACAGGTAAATCAATCTGCAGGCAGATGGGTATTGCAGCACTCCCACGAGATTTATCACCAGATAAATGTAGTAGCACCCAAAATATGTCTACTGAACAATAGTGAAAGAATGAGCGGGCAATCTGAGAAGATTCAGGGATTGCATTAGCTTTCAGAAATCAAAACGCAGACCATCAATCTGCGTTTTAAACCGTTTCACCTGCGTTTTAGATTGAAAGTGGCCGTGTTTTTTTGCTTTGATAGTGATTAGGGGTGAGCTACTATAGTTGCATTCAGCAGAAAATGGCTACAATTTGATCAGATGACAACTGAAGTGCAATGCTATTTTGGCTAGCAGCCGCACAAGTATATTAGCTTTTTTGCAAAAAATTATGCATGGCCATCATATTTCAAATGTTTATAAAAGAAAGTAGCCAGTTAATATTACATTTTACCGGAGAAAAGAACACCAAAAAAAGTAGCTACACATCAGTCTGAGCGCTGTCTGCTGATAGAATGGCCGTTCCTGAGTGCAGGAAATTGATTGGTCTGACGATGAGCCAAGATTTCTCATCCGAGTGGAGAAGCGCAACGAAAGCACAAAATGAGTATGAAGATGAAATGACAGAAATGACAATTAGAAGCATTTCAGAGCTGCGTTTCACAAAACACAAGATATTTCTTACATTTTTTATCTTTTGTTTCCTGTGTGAAAAACAACTCTGCATTAACGCGTTCCCTAAGATTGGCAATAATATTATTGCTCAGGAGCAGAGCTTTTTAAAATTCAGCTTATACAGAAGAATATGGTTAAGGGACAGAAGAACAGTCTGTTCAGTGCCGAAATAATAGGGAGAAACATCCTTGGGAATTATGTTACTGGCTCTAGTAAAAGGAGAAAGATTGTGGTTACAGTGTAGAAAATAGCCTTGTGGAGGTCTGGTGAGTACATATAGTATTCTGGCCTAAATATAGTGTGACATTCAAGGGTTATAGGAAGGCCTGCTCCCTTTAAAATAAAATGTCAATGCTGTCCCTAGTAATACTGTAACCAGCAAAGAAAGCATATTTTCCAAATAAAAAGTTGGAAGTGGACAAAAGATTAGTTTAAGTACTGGGATTTAGAATGGAGAAATGGCCTAATAACTAATTAGCAATCCTTTTTCGATTGTCAAGCTGGCAGTAATCTTAAATGACGGCTTCATTTCCTGGGCCAATAGTGAATGAGCTGATTGAAATACATGTGTCAAAAACTCTGGGGCACCCAGCCAAGTAGTGGAGGAAACAATGTGGAGCTATTCTAGCTTATCAGGGGCAGGGTGTCATGTCAGAATGTGCCCAATTCAATTGTCTCCCAATATTCACGTTCTGATTGTTCTGACTGTGTTCTGATCGATCGTGACATGTACATTTCTCTGAGCCTAAAAATTGTCACAGTTCAATAATTGCATGCGCGTCTGCTTAGGTGGATGCCTGTGCTTGTGCGGATGTCTCTCCACACCCTCAATTAGCTAGCTAGCATAATTCGTGGTCAAGCTGATCGAGATGGTTTGTTGTCAGAGGTGTGCAGTTATAGCTTGTTTGCATAGCTAAATAAACCCATAGCTAGCTAATTAAGGCCGAGGGGGTGGGAGAGACAGCCGCACGAGCTCAGCCATCCACATAAGCAGACGTGCATGCAATTATTGAACTGTGACAATTTTCAGGATGTGAGTAATTTTACAAAATGACATCACAATCAAGCAGAACAGTCAGAAATCAGAAAGTGAAAAGGAGATTTGGGAACATTTTTACATGACACAGGGAAGGGCACTACTACAACAATAGTTTCTGAACATGCACAAGGCCCAACTCAAATGGACAGATAACCCTACCTGATCTGACCCTCGCTTATCCTTAATAAAACACCAACTGTCATGACTACTTACACTAAATTGTCTCTAGCTGGCATAAAGTACCAGTACGTACTGGTTTGGTTACTACATGATTCCATGTGTTATTTCATAGTGCTGATGTCTTTATTATTCTACAATGTAGAAAATAGTAAACATAAAGAAAAACCCTTCAATGAGTAGGTGTGTCCAAACTTTTGACTGGTACTGTAGATCAAGACAAAATAAATCGACCAACCACAATATCATACAAGGCATGGCCCTGTACAGATCCCCTGCTTTGTCATTACAAGTTCTACAAATCTTACAATTCACCAAAAATGCCCAAATACAAAGTGCTCAACAAATCCTTGCAATTGACACATGTACATTAAAACCCCAGTTGGAGCCTTACTCTGGCACTTTGACACTGAGCTGGCAGAACAGAATCCAGCTATGACTAGGCCTATATACTTCTGGCTGTTAATGGTCTTGTTTCAATACTCACTGAATAAAGGGCAGGAGAGGACATGTACCATAACGGACTGATCTAGGACATGTGGGATCATTCAAGCCTCAAGTATGAGTAGCCTTTCTGTTTGGCATTTCAACCGGTTGACACAGATGCTCAGTTTAGACGATGATCATTGTAAATTTGCTACTGGCACTGACGCTGTATATAGATCACATTCTCTTGTTTTTTTCTTATTTTCTTATTTCTCACATTTCTTTTTTAGTTGAACTATTTTGATATTGAATAGTGCACTGCTGGGAAGGTGCAATATTTTAACTTGAATAAAACAATGAGTTTTTAATAGTGAGCGAGTGGGGCTTTTCCTTTTTAAAGAATGTCAGCTATGAATATGATAAAAAAAAAAAAAAAAAATGATGAAATGGGGCAACCATTGTCCAAATCATTTAAATATTGTATATACTATAATGGTATGTTAACTCTAATACAAACCTATCTGATGTTCAAACCTACAATCCCCTGTGCCACATCTGAAGTTCAAACCAACAAATGAATGTGGCACAGGGGTTTGTAGAACCTACAAACAGATGTGGTACAGGCCATTCACTACGAGTACTGAAACAGTGCAGGGCACTGACTGTGGTGGATATGCAGTGCCATTTTAATCTTGGATCAAACAGAAAATCCCCTCCCCCAAGAGTTCACTCCAGGTCATGCCGGCGATTAGGCACAACAACTTCTATGTGGAGACTGGAGAGAGAGCAGTAAACCAATGTATGCAGGAGAGGCTCTACACAGGCAAGTCCCTGATGTAAAGTGACTCTGCACTTTTTCCACACACTTGGCATGGCCAGATCTGCTGAGTGAACAGAGGGGATCAGCGCCTACACACACAGGCAGGATATAAAGCAGACAACATGGAATGTCCCTGAGGAACGGAACAGTGATGCTGCTTACCCACTTTTAAAAATAGGATAAATATTGCATTGGTGGTAGGGACTAATATACACACACACTTTAAAAGCAGTGGCATTTTTCTAGATTAGCTGCTACAGGGAGCGAGACATTGCTGGGGAGAGCCCTGAGAGACCTGAGCCCCGGCTACAGCAGGAAGGAACTCTCGGACAGACTCTGGTAATGTGTTTTCAACCCTCGTCTCCAGGGCATGGCGAAAGGGGGATAAAAGCATGCCATGCTGCTGGAGAGAGGCAGAGCAGAACGGAACAGGCCAGCAGACCAGTTCCGGAGATGAGCTCATGTCTTGCCCACACGACAACGTTAAACCAGTTACTAGCCGCGCACATCATCCTGTCCTGTCCCCACATGTGGAACATTGACCTGCAGAGCCTGGTACTGTGCCCAGGCAGACAGCTGGTCTGTCTGAAGCCTTCCTCCACGCACCAGAGGTGAAAAAAGAGAGAGAAAGAGATACACAAACCCAGGAATAGCTCAAGGCCTGGACCGGGTCAGTGCCACCCTCCCCCCGACCACCTGTCTACTAGGACACCAGCTTTCCAAGGAAGTGATGTCAAGGTGCTGTGGATGACACGGCCCAATGACATGCTTGCCAAGCAATGCATTTTTGCCATGAAACACTTTCATAACCACACGTGTCACTAGCATTCACAACTAGCATTCAAGAACAACAGATCTAATCCAAATGAAGAGTGATGAAGGTGAATTGGTTGAGAAATAGAATGAGGCGGTATCTACCGTCTACAGGTGACGTTTTCAATCGGGTGCAGAGTCCTTGAACGTCCCCATAACTTTCCCCGATTTTGCCTATTGCCTCTACCCCCCGCAGTTCCATGAGCGACCGCAGGTCCTTTAGCGAGCAGCCAAAGTCCCCATGTTGGTTGGCCGTGGAGTTCTTCACGCCGCTGTAGGAGTTGTTTGCCATAATGTCCCTCTGCGTGCGCTCCGTCGGCTACAGTGAAAAATGGCGTCCCAAAGGGAGAGCTAAAATCCTCAGCGAGCGAGCCCAGCAGTAGTTCCCATAAACAGCTACAAGTCCTTCAGACGATGATGGTGGTGAAATGAGGAGACTCCAGGTAGAAGGACTTGGACAGATCAAAAGCCATTTCCCTCAGACCGTGGCCCTATTCTTTCATGTTGACCGAGGTTCACACACAGACTCAGAGAGAAGACAGCATTCGAGGATCTGAAAGGAGAGAAAACGTACATTTGGTCATTCAGAATTCAAATGGCATGTTTAATTTCAATAATATACCAGCACTTATGAAAAAGTCACAAGTCACACTGATGATATAATCCAAACTATCAGGTAAAGACGCTTGTAGTCGTTCACAGCACCACTGAAAATAGACTGTAGGAACCACAGGTCACTGGCAAAGACTCAACTTGATATGCTATCCTTTTGAAGAGAAAATATTATACTTATTTGAGGCACACCGCCGTGGGAAGCAGTCAGCCATTTAAACTCATGGACAGACAGGGCTGACATGTTATTATTCAACATGAGTATTTTCCTTGAGCCCTATGACAAATGTGCATAAAGGCGGCAGAATTCAGATAAGACATCGTTTTAGCACTATCCACTAAGTTTGATCCATATCGCCCACCGTAGTTAAAGTGCTAATAAATCAGAACAAACCCCCTTTCAATTTTTTTCCAAATGACCAGCAACTTGAAGCAACAATTTGGATTATGTCTACTCTGCTAATATCCATAAAAAAACGGACAAAAAAATACTGACTTTGCACTATTGAGCAATGTACATGTAGTGGAAACTTAGCAAAACGAGTAATTTGTCGTAAGTGCATGAGGGCCGCCATCTTTATGCACCTCCGCTATTCAGTAATTACCTTACTGTTAGGGATCAATTTGGCTGCCGACTAACTGACCCTCATTAACCGGTTAACAAACGGTTCAATTTTTCACAAATAGTAAAATGTGACAGAAAATACTATCAGAGATCTGTATATAATGACGAGATGCTTATTTCAGAGCCCTAACAAAAAGGCAGTCGTCCCAAGGCTGGAAGGCAGGCGACAGAAATGCATTGGGCTTGTTTTGATAAGATTCTGGCGAGAGCTGAACCTCTCACTTAGCCTCTTCCTCTCTGATACTATGCATGCATACAAGGACCGGACATTTTTCATTAAGAGCTTAATGGAAACATGTAACAATAGCAAGCCTATTGTGTTACAGTCAAAATGCTATAGCCTTTATTTGAACATGCAACTCCTGTAATGAAGCAGCTAAGTCATTTTAAAACATTTGCCAAAATGCAATTAGCTGGAAAGCAGCGTTCTAAACAGCACGCCTAATGCAAGAGGTTCCATATGTGACAGAAATCAACATCTCAGAAACTTATAAAGAAGGGGACAATATATAACAACGACAAGGATGAGTTGCTTTTACAATTTTGCCTTCGGCTTGCGGACAATGAAAGAAAGTCGATATGAAAACCAATAGAACAGGAGAGAAATGCTGGTTAATGGCATCAGGAAGTCTTTATAAACTAATTGCCTCCACGTTTCTATGGATGGATTTTCACAAGGCTACTTTGAAGCAAGGTAAGACATGCCTCATTATTTGAAGTAAAATGTTAAAAACTTTCAGATAATTACTGCCTCAAGTTCACATTGCAAAGTGGTGGGTGACGCACTGATAGCCTGCCTACCGTTGACGATAGCCTATGCACTCAAATGGCAAATGGGAGACGTACTTTAATTACGAGTTGAAATTGAGAAATAAAAAGTTATTTTTAAATCGTGGCCATCAAAGTTTAAACACGCGATTGCATGTAGAATATGTATTTGTTGCGCTTTGTTGACTGGGCTTACAAAAGCACGTTTCACTCCAGTGAGGAGCTACTCTGGCGCTCTCTGACAGGTTGTAAGATATTCCGCTCATCAAACTATGCTGTACACGTTTGATAAATAAGATGCATGACGACTAACAAAAATACACACGTGCTAATTTAATTCCACACAGTTATGCAAATTAACCTATAGACCGATAAGCATGACCGAACAAATGTATTTTCAGGGGCTAGATTAACAGTTAACATCCCTACTTCCTGCATATTTCTCTCTATACTATAAACTAGAGGTCGACCGATTAAATCGGAATGGCCGATTAATTAGGGCCGATTTCAAGTTTTCATAACAATCGGAAATCGGTATTTTTGGACGCCGATTTGGGCGATTTAAAAAATTTAAATTAAAAAAACATTATTTATTTTTGTACACCTTTATTTAACTAGGCAAGTCAGTTAAGAACACATTCTTATTTTCAGTGACGGCCTAGGAACGGTGGGTTAACTGCCTTGTTCAGGGGCAGAATGACAGATTTTTACCTTGTCAGCTCGGGGATTCAATCTTGCAACCTTACGGTTAACTAGTCCAACGCTCTAACCACCTACCTTACATCGCACTCCACGAGGAGCCTGCCTGTTACACAAATGCAGTAAGAAGCCAAGGTAAGTTGCTAGCTAGCATTAAACTTATCTTATAAAAAACAATCAATCAATCATAATCACTAGATAAACTAGTAATATCGTCAACCATATGTAGTTATCTAGCGTGTCCTGCGTTGCATATAATCGATGCGGTGCGCATTCGCGAAAAAGGACTGTCCTTGCTCCAACGTGTACCTAACCATAAACATCAATGCCTTTCTTAAAATCAATACACATGTATATATTTTTAAACCTGCATATTTAGTTAATATTGCCTGCTAACATGAATTTCTTTTAACTAGGGTAATTGTGCCACTTCTCTTGCAACAGAGTCAGGGTATATGCAGCAGTTTGGGCCGCCTGGCTCGTTGCGAACTGTGTGAAGACTATTTGTTCCTAACAAAGACAGCCAACTTTGCCAAACGGGGGATGATTTAACAAAAGCGCATTTGCGAAAAAAGCACAAATCGTTGCACAACTACCTAACCATAAACATCAATGCCTTTCTTAAAATCAATAAACAGAAGTATATTTTTTTTTAAACCTGCATATTTAGCTAAAAGAAATCCAGGTTAGCAGGCAAAATTAACCAGGTGAAATTGTCACTTCTCTTGCGTTCATTGCACGCAGACTCAGGGTATATGCAGCAGTTTGGGCCGCCTGGCTCGTTGCGAACTGTGTGAAGACTATTTGTTCCTAACAAAGACAGCCAACTTTGCCAAACGGGGGATGATTTAACAAAAGCGCATTTGCGAAAAAAGCACAAATCGTTGCACAACTACCTAACCATAAACATCAATGCCTTTCTTAAAATCAATAAACAGAAGTATATATTTTTTTAAACCTGCATATTTAGCTAAAAGAAATCCAGGTTAGCAGGCAAAATTAACCAGGTGAAATTGTCACTTCTCTTGCGTTCATTGCACGCAGACTCAGGGTATATGCAGCAGTTTGGGCCGCCTGGCTCGTTGCAAACTAATTTGCCAGAATTGTACGTAATTATGACATAACATTGAAGGTTGTGCAATGTAACATGAATATTTAGACTTATGGATGCCACCTGTTAGATAAAATATGGAACGGTTCCGTATCTCACTGAAAGAATAAACGTTTTGTTTTCGAAATTATAGTTTCCGGATTCGACCATAATAATGACCAAAGGCTCGTATTTCTGTGTGTTATGTTATAGTTACGTCTATGATTTGATATTTGATAGAGCAGTCTGACTGAGCGATGGTAGGCAGCAGCAGGCTCGTAAGCCTTTCATTCAAACAGCACTTTCGTGCGTTTTGCCAGCAGCTCTTCGCAATGCTTCAAGCATTGAGCTGTTTATGACTTCAAGCCTATCAACTCCCGAGATTAGGCTGGTGTAACCGATGTGAAATGGCTAGCTAGTTAGCGGGGTGCGCGCTAATAGCGTTTCAAATCGGTGACGTCACTCGCTCTGAGACTTGGAGTAGTTGTTCCCCACGGCTCTTGTGGAGCGATGGGTAACGATGCTTCGAGGGTGGCTGTTGTCGATGTGTTCCTGGTTCGAGCCCAGGTAGGGGCGGAAGCTATACTGTTACACTGGCAATACTTAAAGTGCCTATAAGAACATCCAATAATCAAAGGTATATGAAATACAAATGGTATAGAGCGAAATAGTCCTATAATAACTACAACCTAAAACTTCTTACTTGGGAATATTGAAGACTCATGTTAAAAGGAACCACCAGCTTTCATATGTTCTCATGTTCTGAGCAAGGACCTTAAACGTTAGCTTTTTTACATGGCACATATTGCACTTTTACTTTCTTCTCCAACACTTTGTTTTTGCATTATTTAAACCAAATTGAACATATTTCATTATTTGAGGGTAAATTTATTTTATTGATGTATTATATTAAGTTAAAATAAGTGTTCATTCAGTATTGTTGTAATTGTCATTACAAGTTTTTTTTTTTTTTTTTTAAATCAACAAAAAAAATACAAATTTAAAAAAAAAAAAATCGTCCGATGAATCGGTATCGGCTTTTTTTGGTCCTCCAATAATCGGTATCGGCGTTGAAAAATCATAATCGGTCGACCTCTACTATAAACCCCACGAGAAGCACAGGCAAACAGATGTAGGTAGTCACTACAGTAAAACCAGAGCCAGACAAAATGTATTGTAGTTAATGTATGATCATTTATGTACCAACGCACATGTAGAGTTCTATAGTCCATTCAACTGGTATACAAGTCAAAATAAGAGCATTTCACTTAGCCTAACTGGAATTACTGCAAGAATTATAACTCATGAAACGCCCAGCTTCCTCCCACATAGTGTTTGGTGCTTAATGTGAAGTAGCTATATAGGCGAACACCCTTCCTACCTCCAGAGGAATCTCCATATCCAGAGTCCATCATCAAAATGTCCCTGCTACACTTATTTCAGTTGTGCAATTAAAAAACATTTGACATTCAGTGTCCCCACTTTGGCTAGTGGCGATTCATTGGGAGATGGGGCTGGCGTGTCCCCACAACGGCTAGTGGCGATTCATTGGGAGATGGGGCTGGCGCTCACTGAATGATCATCTCAGAAAAAGCTCCTTTTTAATCTAATTAGACAATCTCTGGCATCATCTGGGAGATCCAGTCTCTGCTCTGCTGACCAAAGTGAAGAATAAAGTACAGCAGTCGTCAGCCTGTTTTAAGGACGATTCCATTTTGACTTTTCTTAGAATCACCACAAGGAAAGGTGCCATGATCGAAGCGGGGAGAGGGATGCAGCAGAATTAGGAAGTCAAAAAACGTCAGGAAAGATGACATGTAAAAGGCAGCTTGTATGGAAAGACCATTCAAATGTGCAATGATGAAAACGACCCAACCTATATTGTCTCAAGGTTAAAATAGGACAGTGAATCCCCTAGGGCAGTGGTTCTCAAACGTCTACTCTGCAAAATAAAATAACTTTTCAAAAATGTGTTATAGCCATAAACTAGCACACCTGATTCACCTAGTCAAGGACTTGATTAGTTGTCAAGTTGGAATCAGGTGTGCTCGCTCTGGAATAGATCAAATAAATGGAACGGCTGGGGGTCCCAAAGGAGAGATTTTAGAATCCCTGCTCTAGAGGAATTTACCACTGTAGGGCAGGCGGGGGACGCATTTCCTACTCCCTCTCTCAAAGAGGTCACCAGCTGGGCAGTCGGTTTTATTCACGGTCTACATTAGTGTCTGGGTGTAACAATGAACTGAATGAGAGAAAAAGTAGTGAGCACGCTTCCCTTTTTCAAGTCAGATCGGGAACATAATACTCATAACTGCATCAGGCCAAAATCCCTGCGTATTCTAAGATGCCCAGAAAATAGTGCTTTAATGAGGGCGCGAATGTGGTACATTCACACAAGTGAAAAATGTAATTTCAGTAACTGGACAAATGAGAGCAACCCAACAAACCCACTACTTTCAGACTTGTTTTTGAGAAACTATTTGGTCACGTGTCAATTCTATTTGGATCCATCTGCCATGGAAAAGGGACAGGATTTATTATTCTTTACACAACATAATTGCAGGGCTGGTTGCAATTCTGAGGTGACATAAAATCTCATTTGAGAGGGAAATATCCCTTTTGCTGGCCACAAGTTTGGGGTGAGGTTGAAACGTACACAGAGGTTTCCACCAAAATATTTCACGTGGTAGTGTTTTTTATAGTTGTGAGATGTGCGAAAACACAAAGTGAAACTTTTTACCATTGCCTAAGTAGAATTTGTGCTCAAATTTTAGTGTGGCCCATTTAGACAAGGAGTGTTGCAGTTCCTTATTGAAACTCTGGCAACTTGCATTCTGCCTGACAGGAACGGCATCTTTCCACAACTTAGACAAATTCAAGTGAATTTCGACTGTGGCCCAGATGACTTACCATGTTAACTTGCCTATTGCGGTGTGTGACTCGCTCAATGTGTCCCCCCCCCCTAAATGGTCCTCTAAAAATGGTTGGCATATTTGAGTTGCCCTCAGCACCCAGCGAACACACATGTTCAACCCCAAAGTAATGGAGGCGGCCAGGCTCCATTTCCCTTGTCCTCACATCTCATGCTCTGAGCCTGTCCCCCTGCGAGCGGCTGCACCGCCAAGATGAAGGAAGTGCCAACATTTGCTGAGCGGTGACAGTTTCAGGTTGCGGAACAGATCACATGTCACAACAGTGGAAAATCATTGTGATTGGATCACCGAGCTAACAGCTGGCATGGTATGGTTGAACAACGATAGGAGCCAGGTTAACCCTTTGTGCACAACACCAGCAAAACCCTTACTAAGTATGAGAAGACCAAAGAAATCTATTGGGGTTTCACTTAGAACCGTATACGAAGATGTTTGTCATAAAAAAGCCCAGCAGTTATTCCTTTCCAGGGAGCAGAAAATTAGATGTAACAGATCTCTATGGCTAAACGGTGCAAATGTTATCTGTTGATGGACTTCCAAGCAATTCTCCCCAAACTAAGGAAACCCTCTTGGTCATGGTTGGCACTTTGAACCCCTCTACATGCCAACTTACTCGTTGTGAGTCAAGGACAGCCATTCCAGGGATCCCTCTGCTATGGTCTTGCTGGTGCAGATGGGGGTATTTTTAGCATCCTACAGGCTACCCCTCCCTGTCCCCATTCCCCACTCTGGCCCCTGCTGAAGTGGGTCAGGGCGTGTAAATGTGGAGGGTACAAAGCAGAGGCAGGCACCCAGCCTTACTCATGTCATGCAGCATGGCTCAGTGCTATCAGCGGGCCACTTCACACCAGAGACTGGGCACTTCTCTACTCTGTGTTCTACATGACCAGCCTGCCAATTCACGACACCATGCAGAGGTGTCCCCGCCCGGCGTCAACTCTACAACACACTTCCTCTTCCCAGTGCTCTTCTGCTCATTTAATCGAGATTTGTGATGGTCTCTTGGGGGACATTTAAAAATCGTCCTTTGCGTCGCCACTTTCCCTTCTGTACAAGCAAATGGAATAAATTGAGCCTCTTCAGGGTTTTTAAAGGGGATAGAGGTAGATTTATAGAGGCTATGGTTGTATTTAACTTGTATGTCCTTCATTTTCAAGAGCAAGCCATCTTTGAAGTTGAGAGCCTTTGCGCTCCTTTTTTTAACTGACTCTGCTGGGCAGCTCTACGGCCTGAGGTAGGGGGGTGGGGGGGTATAACATATTTTACGATATCCTGGTATTGATGCATGGACCAGTTTGGGTTTTTACTTTACGTTCTATAAACGGGATTTGAATGTTTGATTTGTTAAATGTGATATGCCGTGTGTAATGTCCATTTTGATAGTTTCTCCGCTACTTGAGTCATCTCTCTCCGGCACCACTTTCCACACAGACATAGCACCACCCCGTCACTCAAGGAGCGCATTTGTTGTTGCTTGACCAGAGACACTAGCAACATATAATTACACTTAGTTTGTGTGTCTTACATTTGCAAACGGCTAGTTTGTCTTTTCTTAGCAAGTTGGGCCTAAATCATGTTAGCTGGCTAGCTAATAAATGTACTGGGTCAAAGCAAACGTAACAAGCTTTACAGCCTGATAATACAAGTGATGGTGTAGACCTAAATCCTCATGTTGTTTGTGCAACAGTATCTTCTAAATCAGAGGTATACGTGAAGCATGAATGTTAGCTACGTGAAGAAGCTAAGAGAAATCATTCAATGTAGCCAAAGAATACAGGGTCCCCTAGGAAACACTTAACACTTGGTTCCAACCCTATTTAAATAACTCCTACCTGGCATTTTCATACTAAACACTGTATTCAAAGTGCCCACTATTATATTCTAACTATAGAATTATATAAATAATTATATTTCCATGATTCCAACAGTTCACCGAAGTGTTTTACTCTAAATAGCAAGTGAAATCACAATTGTAACATATGGTTAAAAATAAGGCCTAAATGTTTTGCCCATGTCGTGCAGCTAGACGTGGCAGTGTAGAAATTCTCAAATGGGTGCAAGAAATGCAACAAAAATATTTTTGTTGAATTGAACTGTATAAAATAATCAGAATAGAGAAAGAGCTATTGAAATATCTTAGAAAGTTTGTTTCCACCATAGGGTCACGCACTACTCATAAAGCAAATTCAGAACTTGTATAATTCTAAAACATTAAATACCGTCAAAAATGTGAGGGGAAAAAAAACATATATTTTGCCATATCGCCCAGCCCTAGACTAAGGTCATGCTGCCTTGACATGTACTACCATTGTGTTTGACCTGCTGCCCCCACTATTTCTGATTCATCATGGGGTTTCCTCCTACTTAGGTAAAATGTTGTGCTCCTTGATTGGGTTTAAACAAATATGCTGGGTGGTCAATTGAGATTGTAGCCTACAGATTAAAAATGCATTGACCAGGCTAATTTCAAACAAAATAAGATTGTATGCATGTGTCTCTCGGCTATCCAACAGGACTGTTTTCTTATATGCAGACTGACACAGGGCTACTAACTATGACAGAAATACATAGGGTACCAGTCAAGTTTGGACACCTACTCATTTCAGGTTTTTTTATTTTTACTATTTTCTACATTGTAGAATAATAGTGAAGACATCAAAACTATGAACACATATGGAATCAAGTAGTATCCAAAAAAGTATTAAACAAATGACAATTTTATATTTAAGATTCTTCAAAGTAGCCACCCTTCACCTTGCACACTCTTGCAACCTTTTAACCAGCTTCTTGAGGTAGTCACCTGGAATGCATTTCAATTAACAGGTGTGCCTTGTTAAAAGTTCATTTGTGGAATTTCTTTCCTTCTTAATGCATTTGAGCCAATCAGTTGTGTTGTGACAAGGTAGGGGTGGTATACAGAAGATAGCCCTATTTGGTAAAAGACCATGTCCATATGTGAAGAACAGCTCAAATAAGCAAAGGGAAACGACAGTCCATCATTACTTTAAGACATGAAGGTCAGTCAATCCGGAAAATTTCAAGAACTTTGAAAGTGCAGTCGCAAAAACCATCAAGCGCTATGATGAAACAGGCTCTCGTGAGGACCGCCACAGGAAAAGAAGACCCAGAGTTACCTCTGCTGAACAGGATAAATTCATTAGAGTTACCAGCCTCAGAAATTGCAGCCCAAATAAGTGTTTCATAGAGTTCAAGAAAGACTTCAACATCAACTTTTCAGAGGAGACTGTGTGAATCAGGCCTTCATTTAATTGTATTATTATTTATTTTTAAAATTAACCTATTTAACTAGGCAAGTCAGTTAAGAACAAATTCTTATTTACAATGACGGCCTACCCCGGCCAAACCCAGACGACACTGGGCAAATTGTGGGCCGCCCTGTGGAACTCCCACTCACAGCCGGATGTGATACAGCCTAGATTCGAACCAGGGACTGTAGTGATGCCTCTTGCACTGAGATGCAATGCCTTAGACCGCTGCGCCACTCGGGAGCGGTCTAAGGCACTGGTCGGATTGCTGCAAGAAACCACTACTAAAAACACCAATAAGAAGACGACACTTGCTTGGGCCAAGAAACACGAGCAATGGACATTAGACTGACGGAAATTGTAAATGTCTTTGTGAGACGCAGAGTAGGTGAACGGATGATCTCTGCACGTGTGGTTCCCACCGTGAAGCATAGAGGAGGTGTGATGGCGCTTTGCTGGTAACACTGTCAGTGATTTATTTAGAATTCAAAGTAGGGCTGGGCGATATGGCCAAAATCTTATATCCTGATATAGGTAATTTCCTATCCTGATAATGACACATCACGATATAGCACATTTTCTGTAAATTCAATGAATAAATAGTGTATATAAAATGACCACATGTAAAGGCCTATTTTTTATTACATTTTTAATTATACTCAACAAATAAAATTTATTTGCATTTGATACCTTGGGTTGAGCGTTTGCACTCACTCATGAAACCCCTGTTTCTCGACCGTGTAAATTGCGGTCATGTCTTTGCAGATGTAAGTTGTAACGGCAGCTGTTACCTCCTTCCATCTTCGTGATTCTTTGCCATATGGTGTGCCATGGACAAAGGCCTCTTGCAACGTCTGAGTCAGGGGTTTGTTTTGAGCACCCGACTGTACTTTTTGGGGTCTTATCCGTAGACTCTCTCCGTACTGTTTCACATGATTCTTGCGTAGGTGGTAAGAGAGGTTAGTGGTGTTTGAGCCTGTTGTCGGGACCGGCCTGCGGCATATTTTGCAGGGGACGGTTTGGTTCTGGTTCGTGTCAAACCTTTCATACCCAAACCATGACAATGCGACCAAAGTAGCCCCTCTTTTAGGTACGATCTCCGTGCCACGTTCACTCTCCTCCATGTTTGTTTGTGTTGCAAATTTCCTTCCACACGTGTCCAATTGATAATAGGAAACGATAGACGTTTTCAAAGCACACAAAACCAGCATGGCTACCACAGCATTCTGCAGCGATACGCCATCCCATCTGGTTTGCGCTTAGTGGGACAATCATTTGTTTTTCAACAGGACAATGACCCAACACACCTCCAGGCTGTGTAAGGGCTATTTGACCAGATGACCTGGCCTCCACAATCACCCAACCTCCACCCAGTTGAGATGGTTCGGGATGAGTTGGACCGCAGAGTGAAGGAAAAGCAGCCAACAAGCGCTCAGCATATGTGGGAACTCCTTCAAGACTGTTGGAAAATCATTCCTCATGAAGCTGGTTGAGAGAATGCCAAGAGTGTGCAAAGCTGCAAAGGGTGGCTACTTTGAAGAAATATATATTTAATATATTCATTTGTTTAACACTTTTTTTGGTTACTACATGATTCCATGTGTTATTTCATAGTGAAGACATCAAAACTATTATTCTACAATGTAAAAAATAGTAAAACCCTAAATTAAGAAAACGCTGTTTATCCCTTAATATCGCCCTATGGCAATTTGATTAAAAAGAGAACACCTGAGAATGCCGATAGAGAAGGAAATATGAGCTTATGTGTCTGTTTAGACTCGAGCCTAATTGAGCCAGCATGAGTCAGACTCAACTTGCCTTTAAACCACAGTGTGGAATATCCTTGCCCTTACAATATTGAGGAGATACGCATCACACCAGAGTGAGTAAAAAGCAGCATTATACAATGTAGGCCTACTTAATAGTACAGCAGACTATATTGAGCTGCCCATGATAGCCTACATAGATTAATGTGACAACGGCTCCATTGCCTTTTACATAACCAATTGTGCCTTTTGCAGTAGGAGTCTCCGTCAGTAAGTTTCTATAGTAGGTCTTACAATAGTAATCAAAAGGAGGATTATAGTGGTAATTTCTTAGATTTGATGCAGCATGTTAGATTTCCTGACAATTATAGACAATGTTCAACATGAGTGGGAAATACGGTTTAGCAGTTAGCCAGTTGAGTGAGCACGCATCAGGCAACCCCGCCAGGGTCCATGTCCACGATGAGTCTGGGATGCAGTGTCGACAGGGCGAAATCATTACCTGGAATAGACAGCACGTTGTCCGAAACTTTGTTTAACAGGATAATTATGTTACATCATAGTACCTACCTAATCCCAATAGTACCTATTCGCTAATAAATAAGCATTTTACACGTGTTATACTTTGACACCTGTCTATTCTAAATGCCATCAATATTAATTACAAAGTCTACTGCTGCTCAATAATCCTAATTTACAAAGAAATGTGTTACGACGAGAAGACTGAAATCCTATAGCTATCGTACTGAGGTAGTGTCGGCCTAACGATTTAATTAGGTTAAAACCTCTGACTGAACCACAACCACTCAAAGGCCTACTTTCCAAAACAACATAAGACCAGAGACACCAGAGACGGACTTAAAATCCTATTCAGTTCTAGTAGACTAATAATTAGTCAGCCGATCGTGAAACTCCTCATGAAACATTGGCATAGAAATCCTATGCAATACACAGAACATACACCTGTTTTAATAATTGAACAGGGACCAAAGCTGACCAATACCATGCAAGTGAGAAGGTTTATATTACTGTATGCTCAGTTTTAGTCTGCTGCACTGCTTCATTCTTGAGTGATAGACAGTTTTGGTTAAAACTACAGCCTCAGACACAGTCAAAGGTTGTTTTTTTTATGGCCAAAATGTGTGGATCTATAAAAGGCAAATGTCTAGAAGATAGAAATCTCACTCCTATTGAATGCATTCAGAATGCAACGAAATCTTGATCAAATTGACAGCAGTCAGCAGAGAGAACAATGATATTTCACATATCTGAACACCCTGACACCAAAAAAGCTTAAAATCATATCCTACACTGATATGGGTTAAAAACGTTATTTTATACAACTTGTCCAATGATCACCATACCTCTCTTACATGACTACAGCATTGTAAATTCTTCAAATATTATACCATGTGTATTGTGGATGCATATTAATGCACATTACTAGACTTCAATACAAGCGTTGCACAGATCAATGGAATCCCCAATGTTTGCAATTTGATGACACAGATTCACAAACGAGAAGTGATCGTAATCCACATGGTCAACCAGCAGCGTTCATTCGAAGCTCAGCATTCAGCAGAGACTAGAATGCATTGCTGGCAAAGTGCAGCACGCCGGGTGCCATTTAATAGGATAAGGACTGATCCCTTCTGTTAGACACCAAAACGTGATAGCTCGTTGCCTATCACACTGGGACCAGTACATAAGCTCTGCAATAGAAAAAGATGTAGAAAATTGCATTTGCACTATCTGTAGTCAAGGTCAAATGATTGGTTACGTTGCCTTGTCATAACGTGAACAAATAATCACGTTCGAGGTTGGTAGCTAATGGTGGCACACAGCGAAAAGAAAGCATGACAGGATAATGGATCTGTCGTAGCTAGTTAGATGGATCAGCTATGGACACAGCTACAACTAAATAGATATACCGGCGGTAATGTAACTTGTTAACGTTAGCTGTACTAAGTTGAAATTTCGGCATCTCAGCTGGCATCCAGAGTGCATATCAGTATGACAGGTTTCAAAGACGGAGTTCAGACAGAAGTGCTAGTGGCTAATTTAACGATGTGTTGCGGCGTAGCTACCGTTGCAAAACACGTAACGTTAAAGGTAGGTTGGCCAATGTTAGCAGCTGGTTCACTAACGCTTCACCTAGCTAGCTACAGTATATCCTTCGTTTAACTGGATAGCGTTAGCTGTCAGTCAGGACTGTTACCTAGCTAGCAAGTTAGCTATGTCACAAGTCAACCACTGGTTACTACTCTCTAGCTAGCTAACGTTAGTTAGCTAACCAACTGGGCACCTGACTTTAGAACCGACCGGTGCAGTGGAATAACACCATGGAATAATTTCAAGTGGAGTATCCGTCGTAGTCAAGGCTTAACGTTAGGTAGCTAACCGGCAAAATGTAAGGCAACTAACGTTCATTTTCAATTGAGAAATTTTAACTTATGTATAAAATGTAACAGTACCATAAAGCAACGGACGTAGTAGTCCTTTTGCGGCAAGAAAACTAACCAAAGTTACGCTAACCTAACGGTTACAGGTTATAGACTCATTATGGAGAGAACACACTGCATGTGTCAAGTCAACTATTAGCCAACTAACGTTACGTTAATAACAAGTTTAGGCTGAATAAAAATAACCCAGCAATTAAGATTCCGAATTAATTAAATATGAGTCCGAGTCGAGCAGCATGGCTGGACTCAAATAACGTTCACATATTTCAAGTCGTTTTCACCACGACTTTTGCTTCTTCTTCATTCCTTAGTACAGTAGAGCTTAGGCGTCAACCTCCACCTCCTGTCCACGAGCTCCTCCAAAGCTAGTGTGTGCAGTCGAACCCATTTCAAAATAACGTTACACCGCTAACGTTATTTAGCTACACAACTTTTCAAACACCAAGTCACCCGCGAGTTAGTATTTTCGCACATTACAATACGTTGGAAATTCCATTAACTTGTCAATAAGATCCTGTTCTGGAAAACGTTAGGTAGGTTAATGTCCGAAGCAAATTGTGGTGTAAAGAACAAGAAGCTCAATGTCAGTTGTTCCATCTTCTTACCCAAATAGAAGCTAGCTTGCAAGCTAGACATGAACTCACGAGCAGCTGCACTGAGCTAGCTAACGTTTACCGTTAAGCTAAAACTGTAGTAAGGAGATAAAACCAAACCGGTTCGCTATTGCTTACCAGAATCAACGCTTGGCTTGTGTCCATGTTGTTACTTATAGAAATGTATATTTGTGTGCAAAAAAAAAAAATCTAACAAAGTACTTACTCCGTTTTCCGAATATTACCTCTGAGACCTTCCTCTCTTTCCCTCTCCTCAGTATCTCACTACAGACTGCCCCTCTTTCCCGATCTGTAGTAAAAATCCCGCCCACTACACTGTCACAACATCGCAAGGGACATGTGATTCACGTCAGGGGGATGGGCAATAACTCCAATGTAGATCCCCATTGGCTTAACCAACATATCAGTCGCCCGTGGAAACGGTTACGTCATCAATTCCGTTCACGGATGGAGATCCTCTCGCACCCACTCTTTGCCCGGTCTTACTTTATAAAAATCTGATGCATGCAAAGATCCGTTCTTACATCGTATGATTTAACCAGCATTAAATGAGCACTGACATCTGTTTATTTGTGTGTGCATCTCCCTGGCCCTGTCGGTTGTGTAGCTCCACCCACCTTCCCGGCGGCTAATCAAACCTGACGTCATTCTTTCCATGACGTCGCGATTTTTCTATGTATTCAATGCTT
Source organism: Salvelinus namaycush (assembly GCF_016432855.1). NCBI lineage: Eukaryota > Metazoa > Chordata > Actinopteri > Salmoniformes > Salmonidae > Salvelinus > Salvelinus namaycush. The sequence goes on along the minus strand of NC_052344.1, from coordinate 24,950,167 downwards.
TAGTGTTTGATTCTTCAGCACAAAAGGGTGAAGGAGCGACACATTCGTTTGAAATGGGCTACAGAATCTGCCTATTATATTGCAGTAAAAAAAATATATATATATATTGCACAAATCAAGTCTGAATCACAAGTACTGACTATCTGAATAGCCTACTGACACACACACACAGCATGCATTGCATTGTACACCAAAAGCTGTTCTGAAATAGTGGCACCTTGTTCTCTTCCAACACTGCAGGACTTACTCATATTATACATAAGGCTAAAATTTCAAAGTACAGAGTACATAACATCTTGCACTAAACTTCAGCATATTACATTTTCCCACCCTGGCTCCCCAGGCTTAAGTGTCATTAATCTGAGTTTAACAATGAAGCTCTACATTACCTCTGAGTCAATCCATTGATAGTTGTTAACTTCAGAAAGCGGGGTTGTTCCTGGAATGAGGGTGTGATATCAGGTTGTAAACTGGTTGATGTCACATTTCCAGAGGCACACAGGAGATGCCATGAGAGGTGCAAGAGAGCTGTGTGTGTGAGCCTCGGTGGACAAGGTCGCCCTTGAATGTGTGTGTACAGTACATGCACTTCTGTGTGTGTGTGGGAGTGTGTAGGTGCACGAGTGTGTGTGTGTATGTTTGTGTGTGTGCAAGTGTGTGCGCTTGTCATTGTGGGCATGCGTGTGTGTCGGAGTGTGTGTGTGTGTGTCTGCGTGTGACGTCTGGCTACCATTGATCTGTGTATTCTCTGAACCCATTATCTGACCCATATTGATCTGAGCATACATAATGCTGCATAATCTCTGCCAGACTGGCTCTATGATTATTACGTCAAAGCAATGCATGCAGACCTTCAACTGTGTAAAGAATGCACATATTATTTGACCGGGATCCATAGCCATATATTAGCTACTCTTCACTTAACGGGTCCAATTTTTGAACACAAAAAACATTGCTGCACTTCTTCAATTTACCACTCTGGATTTATAAACAGGAGAAAGAAGTTTTTTAAACGTTGTGTAATTTGGACCTAAATGTGGTAATGTTCAATCGGTAGCTCTGAATCACAAACCAGTGTTAGGGAGGAACAGAACAGAGAGAGGGGAAGGAAATGAACACAACATAAATATCTCCAGTCCTCCATTTTCAGTGTCCCTCTCAGCCGTCTCTGGGACTGGGTGTCAATGACCACTGTTGACTTGAAGTTCAAACCAGAAGCATTTCACCACAGGAGTTATGCAGCTGATATCTTTTAAAAAGTAATATGTAGGCCTCATGAGCCACATGAGGCAAGCAAACAAGTTTCCTTGCAGACCTTCCAAATCTTGCGGAGCTGTGGGAAAACGCGTATCCTATTTTTATGTGTGCCAGTTTCCAGTTCTCTCTCCCCCTCTCTCATACACACACAGTTCAGCTTTAGAGGCTCTCATTTCGGGCCTCTCCGATTGGAGGCTTGTAGCGTTGTGCCCGGCCCTCGAGCAGATGTCCCTCTAACACGGAGAGCAGAGCAATTTTGCTTGGCTACGTCCAAAATGGCACCCTATTCCCTATATAGTGCACTACTTTTGTCCAGGGCCCATAAGGATCTAGTCAAAAGCAGTGCACTATGTATGGAATAGGGTGCCATTTGGGACACAGACCTTCCCTTTCCACCGCAGGGCCTAGCTGTTTCACGCTATGGGTGATGATGTCGCTGGCTGCCATGGAAAAAAGAGATCCACACTTCAAATTTGATGAGGTTGAGTGCACACACACACACACACACACACACACACACACACACACACACACAGATACTGCAGAGACAAAATTAAGCATGCCCACACACACATGCTTGCCCGCCCGCCCACCCTCACACACACACACACACACACACACACACACACACACACACACACACAGGTGTTTTGGGACTATGAGAAAGTCATTAGGAATAGTTCATTAAAAGTTGGGTGGGTAAATCAAATAAGAGCATGATTTATTGCAGTGGAGGATGCCATCCATTCTCTGAGCGTCTTTCCGTAACATGATTTGTTCTCCCATTACTAGCAAGCTAAACAATGTTTGTAGTCGCTATTGTTTATCTAAGTATGACAGCCAATGAATTTGAATTATGCTCTGTGCTAACATTCGGCATGTTTGCTCAGTTGAGCTCACTTTAACAGCGGTTAAATCCATTTAAAGACTTTGGGAATGGTCTTAATGTGCAGAAATGAACAAAACCCATTTCGCAACAGGCAATGAAGCTCATTAACTGTTCCAAGCAGGGCTTTCTGAGACAATCCAGATTGTCTGGTCATTATAGCAATGGATAAAGACAACACATTATTTACTTTATGAAGGGACACTTTCAGCCCGTGTATGCTTTGGGCACTTTAAAATACCTTGGCTGAATTTCCTTAAAATACAACATATATTACTAAATCAACTATTTAATCATTGTTGAAATAAAAATAATAAAACCTTAAACCAGGGTTGATATTTTCAAAGGGGTTTTGGGACTTCAAGTCATAGAAATACAATTACCCATCTAACCATCACAGAACATTGACTTGAATTATAAGGTGTCTGGTTAGACTGTAAACTCTCCTTCCAGACTCACATTAAGCATCTCCAATCCAAAATTACATCTAGAATCGGCTTCTTATTTCGCAACAAAGCCTCCTTCACTCATGCCCGCCAAACATACCCTCGTAAAACTGACTATCCTACCGATCCTTGTCTTCGGCGATGTCATTTACAAAATAGCCCCCAACACTCTACTCAGCAAACTGGATGTAGTCTATCACAGTGCCATCCGTTTTATCACCAACGCCCCATATATCCTACCCACCACTGCGACCTGTACACTACATATCCGTTGCCAAACCCACTGGCTCCAGGTCATCTATACGTTTCTGCTAGGTAAAGCCCCGCCTTATCTCAGCTCACTGGTCACCATAGCAACACCCACCCAGCAGGACACGCTCCAGCAGGTATATTGCGCTGGTCATCCCCAAAGCCAACACTTCCTTTAGCTGCCTTTCCTTCCAGTTCTCTGCTGCCAATGACTGGAACGAATTGCAAAAATCTCTGAAGCTGGAGTCTTATATCTCCCTCTCAAACTTTAAGCATCAGCTGTCTGAGCAGCTTACCGATCACTGTACCTGTACACAGCCAATCTGTAAATAGCACACCCGACTACCTCATCCCCATATTATTACTTACCCTCTTGCTCTTTGCACCCCAGTATCTCCACTTGCACATCATCATCTGCACATCTATCACTCCAGTATTAATGCTAAATTGTAATTATTTACGCCTCTAGGGCCTATTTATTGCCTACCTCCCTACTCTTCTACATTTGCACACACTGTACATAGATTTTTCTATTTTTCTTTTGTGTTATTGACGGTACGTTTGTTTCTGTGTAACTCTGTGTTGTTGTTTTTGTCGCACTGCTTTGCTTTATCTTGGCCAGGTCGCAGTTGTAAATGAGAACTTATTCTCAACTGGCCTACCTGGTTAAATAAAGGTGAAATAAATAAAAAATATATATTAAAAAAATAAGAATGTCCATTCTAGTGATTCTATCCTTGTGGTTTATCTTGGGGAAACCAAACGTTTCCCAAAAGCTGAAGGCTGTATCAACCCGGTTTGGTTGATTCAGTCCCTCTGTGGAAATAGTTCTTCTACCTTGCATGACACTTTAAATGTCAAGTGTCATTATAAACCACTGTGCATGTTAATGTGTTCACACCCTGTGGCTAAAGATAGTGACAAACCACACCAATCTATAAAAAGAGGAAATTCTTATAAGATACATTTCCGCATTGTATAAAGTTTGACATAATCAAATGATCTAGCAGTGAGAGAATAATCCCCAAAAGACCAAAAGATATGAGAGTCATCTACTCTAAGGTTGATATTTCAGAGAAGCCAAGCAGATATACCCAAGATGGCCGCCGTCTAGGGTTTATCCTAACATAGACCAGTAATTATGGGGCTCCACAGACAGACATTGGAGTGAGAAAGCAGATGAATAGCCTAATTATGGGTTAAAAAGAACAACGTGTAGCAGGTGGCATTGTGCGTTTTTGGTTCCAGGCACATGAACTTGGTAGCAGAACTCTTAGTGTCTTATCACATTTTGTGATACTACTGGGGGTTGATAAGGGGAAAGGGGATACCTAGTCAGTTGCACAACTGAATGCATTCAACCAAAATGTGTCTTCCGCATTTAACTTCTTTGGGGTAGGGGGCAGTATTTTCACGTCCGGATGAAAAGCGTGCCCAGAGTAAACGGCCTGCTACTCAGCCATAAAAGCTAGAATATGCATATTATTAGTTTTGGATTTGGATAGAAAACACTCTGAAGTTTCTAAAACTGTTTGAATGATGTCTGTGAGTATAACAGAACTCATATGGCAGGCAAAAACCTGAGAAAAAATCCAACCAGGAAGTGGGAAATCTGAGGTTGGTCGATTTTCAACTCAGCTCCTATTGAAGATACAGTGGGATATTGGTAATGTTGCCCTTCCTAAGGCTTCCACTAGATGTCAACAGTCTTTAGAACCTTGTCTGATGCTTCTACTGTGAAGTGGGGCCGAATGAGAGGGGGTTGAGTAAGGTCTGCCATGAGCTGAAAATGCGCTGACCATGTGAGAGCGAGCTCTGTTCCATCGCACTTCTGAAAACAAAGGAATTCTCCGGTTGGAACATTATTGAAGAATTATGTTAAAAACATCCTAAAGATTGATTCAATACTTCGTTTGTCATGTTTTTACTGACTGTAATATAACTTTTTTTACTTTTCGTCCGTACTTTCCGCTGGACTTGCCCGCGCGTCGTGAGTTTGGAAAGTGTACTGAACGCTAGAACAACAATGAGGAATTTGGACATAAATGATGGACATTATCAAACAAAACAAACATTTATTGTGGAACTGGGATTCCTGGGAGTGCATTCTGATGAAGATCATCAAAGGTAAGTGAATGTTTATAATGTTATTTCTGACTTCTGTTGACTGCACAATATGACGGATATATTTTTGTCTTGATTGGGCTCTGAGCGCCGACCTCAGATTATTGCATGGTTTGCTTTTTCCGTAAATCTTTTTTGAAATCTGACACAGCGGTTGCATTAAGGAAAAGTGGATCTAAAATTCCACGTATAACACTTGTATTTTCATCAACATGTATAATGAGTATTTCTGTAAATTGATGTGGCTCTCTGCAAAATCACCGGATGTTTTGGAACTACTGAACGTAACGCGCCAATGTAAACTCAGATTTTTGGATATAAATATGAACTTTACCGAACAAAACATACATGTATTGTGTAACATGAAGTCCTATGAGTATCATCTGATGAAGATCATCAAAGGTTAGTGATTCATTCTATCTATATTTCTGCTTTTTGTGAATCCTCTCTTTGGCTGGAAAAATGGCTGTGTTATTCTGTGAATAGTCACTCACCTAACATAATCGTTTGGTTTGCTTTCGTCGAAATTATGGGATTTCAGTTGTTTTGAATTTGGCGCCCTGCAGTTTCACTGGCTGTTGAAGAGGTGGGACGCTACCGTCCCACGTACCCTAGAGAGGTTAACCCAACCCCTCTGAAACAGAGATCTACTGGGATCTACTGTAGGACTACACAGGTAACAATACACTTAGGGAAATGTGAAAGTATGATAGCAAATCGGGAGAGAGAAAGAAAATGTAGGCTTGACTACTACCATCATATCAAATCAAATCAAATGTATTTATATACATCAGCTGATATCTCAAAGTGCTGTACAGAAACCCAGCTAAAAAACCCAAACAGCCAGCAATGCAGGTGTAGAAGCATATAAAAGTTAGATCAACCTCCCATTTGCTGTGCTGAACATGTTTCACCGAAACACATGACAGTGGCTCATTATCCCATCCACTCATGTACAGTAACGCTCTCCAGTCATGTGACCCTTGATCAATGTTGAGAAAGTGGAAAGTGTGAACGTGGAAATTGCCAGGGTTCCTATCTGTCAGGATATGCTGTTATGACTTCCTGTGGTCACCAATCTTTCTCCATGACTTTTGTTTCTTGAAACAGACCTTTGTTTCCGTTCGCTCAGCACATTGGCAGGGCAACTTCCTTCTTTTAGAGTGGCTGGAGAGAGAGAGAGAGAGAGAGAGAGGGAGAGAGAGGGAGGGGATCCGGTGTGAGGAAAGAAGAAACATTTGTGAAAAATGAAATAGACACAAACATTTGAATAGATACCCTACTTTTGTGTGTTTATATACTGGCATTAACACAAAGCATGAATGTGGCTTTGGCCCCATCACACCCAAGGCTAATATAAGGATAGTGTAAACAGAAACGTTGCAAATCTGATGTAGAAGAGGAGCAGATATTTAGTTTTTTGTAAAAACATCCATTGATATAAACATAGATGGCACTGATAAGATCCAAGTTGATGTGTTGAATTTCATCGCAGAATAAATTTGTGTTCAACAACAGAGTGGGTGCAATTACATTTCACACCTACATCTCCCCTATCTAAAGGACATAGAGGATTTGGTATTAAGAGGATAGTGGTCATTAGTGTAGGACTGACTGTGCCTCAGCCCCGGCCAGTACTTAAGACAGTGTCTATATTATCAGACGTTGGCTGTGTCCCAAATGGCTCCCTATTCCCTACATAGTGCACTTCTTTTCACCAGAGCCCTATGTACGCTGTTCCCTATATAGTGCACTACGTTTGACAGATAAGTTAGAGTAATATGTAGGGAATAGGGTGCCGTTTAGGGTGCTGTCAAGGTTTATATCAAGGCATGTTGTTTGGGGCCCACAGATCTTAATGAGAAACACTCATTCCATCAAGCATATCATCAGCCTGCCATAATTACCGTAATCACAGTTTCCTAAAATCCGAGAAGGGGCAAACATGGGTTAGTGTGGTCTAGAGCTCCCAATTACCTCCACAATAAACACACATACACTGCTGACACGGCAAAAGACGAGCAACGACAGCCCCCATATTTTCCACTAAGAGAAGTAGCAGTGGCCAAAATAGACACAGACATGTACGTACACACACACAAGGGCGACCTTGTCCCGCGAGGCTCACACACACCACGACCCTCAGAGCCGGTGTGAGGCAGTAGTGTTAACAGAAGGGTGAGTGTAACAGTTTAGCTTCCATCCCTCTCCTCGCCCCTACCTGGGCTTGAACCAGGGACCCTCTGCACACATCAACAACAGCCACCCTCGAAGCATCATTACCCAACGCTCCACAAAAGCCGCAGCCCTTGCCGAGCAAGGGGAACAACTACTTCAAGGTCTCAGAGCGACTGACGTCACCGATTGAAACGCTATTAGCGCGCACCCCGCTAACTAGCTAGCCATTTCACACCGGTTACATGAGCACAGGGTTAGGGGAGACAAAAGTGAAACGAGAGGTAGAGAGAGAGAAAGAGAGGGATAGAGAGGGGGAAAGGGAGGGAGGTTTCTGTCCTGGTTATGTTTATGTTTCCAACTACTCCTGGAATTTACAGCAGCAGGCATTGACCAGGGCAATACAGCAACAGAGATGTGAACAGCCCTGCTAGACCCTGAGCTGCAGTGGAGCTGTGGAGAGAGGGGAGAGAGAAAGAAAGGGAAAGAGAGAGAGAGAGAGCAGAGAGAGAGAGAGAGAAAGGGGCGTACAGAGAGAGATAGAAAGAGACACACAAAGAAACTATGTGAACTGGAGAGGGAGGGAGGGAGGGAGGAGACAGTGGTCTTACTCAGTCCTGAGACAGCAGCACTAGGGTTATCTGGCCAAGTTTCCACTCACAAACAATAATTCACCTCAAGTGCCCACTCTGGCTGAGTAAGTAAGGACACCGGCACAGCCCCGCCTGTTACATTAAGTCAGCTTCCCAAATGGCACCCTATTCCCTACTTAGTGCACCATTTTTTAACCAGAGCCCTATGGGGACTCCCTATGGAGTAGGGTGCTATTAGGGACTCAGCCTTCAACAATGGTTGAGGGGTTAGTCAGCCGAAGGGGACAACATTTGACTCTGGACTCCGCCTTTCTCTGAACTTCTCCTTTTTTCCGCGATCTGTTTTCCATTGATATCTTCCGTATTTATATTTGCACTCGCTCCAGTCTGCGATGGGGCTGGAAAGTGTATTTCATTCAGGTCAGTGAACATTTTTACGTACCATAAAATATAGGACATATAAATAGTCTTGACTTGATTACCAACCGGGCAGCGAGGCAGAAAAGAAACCACCTGAGATTTCGAAATTCCGACTTTCACAAAATGATTTCCCATAAGCTCAACTTGATTATTTTTACCCAGCAACAGCCTCTTTGCACTCTATGAGCTAACATGGTTTGGTACACAGTAGGTACACTATTCAAGTATGCACAGTGTCAATTAAATTAAATAGTTGTTTACACTGACATAGTTATTCAGATGCTCAAACGTCACAGATATCACTGTGTGTACTTATTATTTAAAGGAGGAGTCGGGGCGGCTGGGCAGCTCCTGGCAGAGGTGACATTGGGATACATTGGCAGTAAGTGGCGTAATTACAGATCTTTTTTTATTTATTTATATATTTTTTTAAATTTTACCCCCTTTTCTCCCCAATTTTCGTGGTATCCAATCGCTAGTAATTACTATCTTGTCTCATCGCTACAACTCCCGTACGGGCTCGGGAGAGACGAAGGTCGAAAGTCATGCGTCCTCCGAAGCACAACCCAACCAAGCCGCACTGCTTCTTAACACAGCGCGCCAGCCGCACCAATGTGTCGGAGGAAACACCGTGCACCCGCCCCCCTTGGTTAGCGCGCACTGCGCCCGGCCCGCCACAGGAGTCGCTGGAGCGCGATGAGACAAGGATATCCCTACCGGCCAAACCCTCCCTAACCCGGACGACGCTAGGCCACCCTAGACCACTGCGCCACCCGGGAGGCTACAGATCATTTTCAATGTGTTTAGCTGTTCATTTAGGCGTGGAGCTTGGCCCAATAAAAACCTGCCCCCCACTGCCTCCGCCCACTAAACCCCTCCGCAGCGCACCGTCACAGCCCCTGAAAAATAATTAACGACTTCCAAATTAATTATATGCCGAAAAACACCGAAATCCCATGTTTACTTGACACACAGCGTGAGCGAGCAGTGGAGCGGACATCACAGGAAAAAATAACTTAATTATGAGAGCAGTCTGATCTAGACCTGTATTCATAAAGTTTCTCAGAGTAGGAGTGCTGATCTCAGCTCCGTTTGGCCTCATGGATCATAATGAATAAGATTACATGGATCTGATCCTAGATCAGCAGTCAGACAGATGGTTTATGAATACAGGCCCTGGCTCTATTGCCCAGAACAGAGACACGTAGGGGGGCACAGCATGGGGCACAGAGGAGAAGATCCAGTGGGAACTAGGTGGCCTTTCCCCCCCATCTCTTCCCTTTCACACAGGGGTCATTCCCCCGGAGAGAGGGCTGGAGGCTGGATGGCATGGAGAGGAAGAGAAACAGGCTAATACTGCCAGGCCCTGGGGCCCTGCTTCCTAACCGGCTGGGAGGTCATTGATGCACACAACACACACTTCACCCTCATACAGGTAATGGCCCTGAACACGCTGTATCAATGAACACAGACCTTACAATAAAGTACAGTAGCAGTAAAAAAAAAAGAGAGAGAGGAAGGGAAAAGGGTTAAAATAATTAGTTGGGGGAGAGTGACAGGTAGACAGTCCATATAATCTACCCCTTAGCTGTAAGTATAATACATTGTCATTTCAGTGGCCTTAAGCAAATATACTATTCAACCAATCCTATGGCCAAATGAGACTGTAACGTTATACCAGATATAAAATGTGGGTTTAACTAACCCTTATCATCATCCAACATCAGATCAACTTTTGTTATCCTCCAAGGTAACACTAAATACAGGTAATTGCTCAGTTGAGCAAATTAAATTCTCAGCTGAGAGAAAGCGAGAGCGAGAGAGGCAGATACGGTCTGCATGATCCATAACAGATGGATATGTCAGATATGCCCAGCCAGGCATACTCAAATGCTTAGTGGTGAGGTAATGACCCCTGTGTGAGTCTCCCCCCTTTGCTCAGTGCTCCAATTATGGTCTTCTCTCTGGTCTTCTCCGCCTGGGGATAAGCAAGAGCCATGCACCCGTAATAGACGGACGGACGGACAGAACCATTACCAAGCCATCACAAGAGGAAGGAATTGATAAAATATGCTAAGAAGAAGCAGTGAATCTTCACTGTAATGAAATAATCAAAACTAGCTATGACCCACAGTAGCCCTTTATAACAACATTGTTGGGGCTTACTGAGTCAATCCACTCCCTGGTCATAGAGACTGCTCCTGGCTTTGATACAATACAGTAGCTATATCTCCTGGGATTATGGAGCATAACAAATATAGTTTCAATGTTGACCTCCTCTCAATTACTAGTTTATTGTTTACAATAATCCTAGGGAAGATGAAAGGGGCATACACTCTTAGGAAAGAAAGTGCTGTCTAGAACCTAAAATGGTTATCTGGCTGTCCCCATAGGAAAACCCTTTAAAGAACCCTTTTTGATTCCAGGTAGAACCCTTTTGAGTTCCATGTAGAACCCTTTACACAGATGGTTCTACATGCAACCCAAAATAGTTCTACCTGAAACCAAAAAGGGTTATCCTATGGGGACAGCCAAAGAACCCTTTTGGAACCCTTTTTTCTAAGAGTGTATAAGGACATGGAGTGTCACCCAATATTACACAATAATATAGACACAGACGCCCCAATGTTTATGAAAGTATTTTCCTGCTACTGACTTGTCCTCACCTTTGTTTGTTCAGTTGTGAAACTCTGCAAATGCAAATTCCATCAAGTCAGAGTGTCACGTTCTGACCATAGTTCTTGTGTGTGTTTTGCTTGTTTTAGTGTTGGTCAGGACGTGAGCTGGGTGGGCATTCTATGTTGTGTGTCTAATTTGTCTGTTTCTGTGTTTGGCCTAATATGGTTCCCAATCAGAGGCAGGTGTTTTGTGTTGTCTCTGATTGGGAATCATATATAGGTGGCTTGTTTTGTGTTGGGGTTTGTGGTTGGTTGTTTCCTGTCTCTGTGTTTTCTCTGCACCAGCTAGGACTGTATCGGTTTGCCACTTTTTGTTATTTTGTATTTGTAAGTGTTCTCTGTTTATCGTTTAATTAAACATGTTGAGCACTGGCTACGCTGCGTGTTGGTCCGATCCCTGCTACACCTCCTCTTCTCTTGAAGAGAAGGAAGGCTGCCGTTACACAGAGGTTATCAAATGACAGTCCAAATGTCTGTTATGCAATTCACTTCCTGTTGACCGTCAGTGACCTCAGTGATTGGTCAGGATAAATGGAATAAATGGAATTGATTGGTGAAAACAGGAAATGACACAATTTAATTGGTGGTGAAGGTGCTTTGCTTTGAGCAATTAACTAGTGACATCATGAAATGGTCCCATAAACGACTAACTGAATCACTGATACAGTCAGAACACAATCAGATCAAGTGTATTTTTGCTCAGAGGATAAATGCCAAGCCTTGAACCAAAGGCCACTAAATAAGGGAGGGTAATAGGCCTGAAAACTGAAAAACCTAATTTCCAGGATGACCAATGTTGAACTGTTTTCCAATGCTTTCACTTTCTTTCCACTATTCCTGGAATAAAAAATAAAAGATCTAATTGATTTATAAAGCCCTTCTTACATCAGCTGATATATCAAAGTGCTGTACAGAAACCCAGCCTAAAACCCCAAACAGCAAGCAATGCAGGTGTAGAAGCACAGTGGCTAGGAAAAACTCCCTAGAAAGGCCAGAACCTAAGAAGAAACCTAGAGAAGAACCAGGCTATGAGGGGTGGCCAATCCTCTTCTGGCTGTGCCGGGTGGAGATTATAACAGAACATGGCCAAGATGTTCAAATGTTCATAGATGACCAGCAGGGTCAAATAATAATAATCACAGTGGTTGTCGAGGGTGCAACAGGTCAGCACCTCAGGAGTAAATGTCAGTTGGCTTTTCATAGCCGATCATTCAGAGTATCTCTTCCGCTCCTGCTGTTTCTAGAGAGTTGAAAACAGCAGGTCTGGGACCGGTAGCACGTCCGGTGAACAGGTCAGGGTTCCATAGTCGCAGGCAGAACAGTTGAAACTGGAGCAGCAGCATGGCCAGGTGTACTGGAGACAGCAAGGAGTCATCAGGCCAGGTAGTCCTAAGGCATGGTCCTAGGGCTCAGAGAGAGAGAGAGAGAGAGAGAGAGAGAGAGAGAGAGAGAGAGAGAGAGAGAGAGAGAGAGAGAGAGAGAGAGAGAGAGAGAGAGAGAGAGAGAGAGAGAGAGAGAGAGAGAGAGAGAGAGAGAGAGAGAGAGAGAGAGAGAGAGAGAGAGAGAGAGAGAGAGAGAGAGAGAGAGAGAGAGAGAGAGAGAGAGAGAGAGAGAGAGAGAGAGAGAGAGAGAGAGAGAGAGAGAGAGAGAGAGAGAGAGAGAGAGAGAGAGAGAGAGAGAGAGAGAGAGAGAGAGAGAGAGAGAGAGAGAGAGAGAGAGAGAGAGAGAGAGAACTTAAATTCACACAGGACCGGAAAAGACAAGAGAAATACTCCAGATATAACAGACTGACCCTAGCCCCCCGACACATAAACTACTGCAGCATATATACTGTGAATGTATTTCTAATTCCCAACCAGGTCTAAACTGGTGCATGGATTACGGACAAGGAGGATCTTCTCACTGGTTGTGGTTTAACTAATCTGGATTAGGTTTACCTGATAATATGGTTTAGGTTTAACCTGATAATCTGGGTTAGGTTAATTTGATAATATGGGTTGGGTTAAAAGGATCACCACACATTGATCCAGACCTGATGTTTACAGGTTACTGGTTATAGGAATCTAGGGACATTGTCAATGGGCAAGACAAGTACAGGGCATTGGCATATCTTTCAACATGTCAGATTTAGTTTCTTTGCTTTTTAGCACTGGCATATCTCCCTCTCTTCTTCTCTCTCTGTCCCTCTCCCCCCTTTCTCTCTAATGCCTGCCATCCTCTGTGGTGTCTAACGGTTAATGGAAACTTTCCTCTCCCTCAGCATGTCACTTCAAGGGCAGGGTAGGTGTTTCCAGCATTCCGCCAGCGACAGTAAACCACCCTGCCTTACACCGTTGTCCACCAGGAAACTAAACCCCCCTGCCTTGCACCGTTGTCCACCAGGAAACTAAACCCCCCTGCCTTACACCGTTGTCCACCAGGAAACTAAACCCCCCTGCCTTGCACCGTTGTCCACCAGGAAACTAAACCCCCCTGCCTTGCACCGTTGTCCACCAGGAAACTAAACCCCCCTGCCTTGCACCGTTGTCCACCAGGAAACTAAACCCCCCTGCCTTGCACCGTTGTCCACCAGGAAACTAAACCCCCCTGCCTTGCACCGTTGTCCACCAGGAAACTAAACCCCCCTCCCTTGCACCGTTGTCCACCAGGAAACTAAACCTCCCTGCCTTGCACCATTGTCCACCAGGAAACTAAACCCCCATGCCTTGCACCGTTGTCCACCAGGAAACTAAACCCCCCCTGCCTTACAACGTTGTCCACCAGGAAACTAAACCCCCCTGCCTTGCACCGTTGTCCACCAGGAAACTAAACCCCCCTCCCTTGCACCGTTGTCCACCAGGAAACTAAACCCCCCTGCCTTGCACCGTTGTCCACCAGGAAACTAAACCCCCATGCCTTGCACCGTTGTCCACCAGGAAACTAAACCCCCCTGCTTGCACCGTTGTCCACCAGGAAACTAAACCCCCCTGCTTGCACCGTTGTCCACCAGGAAACTAAACCCCCCTGCCTTGCACCGTTGTCCACCAGGAAACTAAACCCCCCTGCCTTACACCGTTGTCCACCAGGAAACTAAACCCCCCTGCCTTGCACCGTTGTCCACCAGGAAACTAAACCCCACTCCCTTACACCGTTGTCCACCAGGAAACTAAACCCCCCTGCCTTGCACCGTTGTCCACCAGGAAACTAAACCCCCATGCCTTGCACCGTTGTCCACCAGGAAACTAAACCCCCCTGCTTTGCACCGTTGTCCACCAGGAAAGTAAATCACCCTGCCTTGCACCGTTGTCCACCAGGAAACTAAACCCCCCTGCCGTGCACCGTTGTCCACCAGGAAACTAAACCCCCCTCCCTTGCACCGTTGTCCACCAGGAAACTAAACCCCCCTGCCTTGCACCGTTGTCCACCAGGAAACTAAACCCCCATGCCTTGCACCGTTGTCCACCAGGAAACTAAACCCCCATGCCTTGCACCGTTGTCCACCAGGAAACTAAACCCCCATGCTTTGCACCGTTGTCCACCAGGAAACTAAACCCCCCTGCCTTGCACCGTTGTCCACCAGGAAACTAAACCTCTCTGCCTTGGAGGGGCTCTATTGTAATGCATAAGAGAAAAGGCATTCTGGGATGGTACAGAAGTCCTTCTCCGTGTCACTAGAGATTTGTCATCTAGACAATTATTTGTTTTGGTGGTGACAAATACGATGACACACAAGGAATTGTGTAAAAAAATATATACCGACATATACAGATACCTCTGAATTGTCTATTGCGAAGAACAGGCTACTTTTCTTGATTTTCAGTTCCAGTACAGAGTTTTTGTAAATGTCCATAAAGACAGGCTAGCCATTAGCCTTGACCATGTAAAATTCCACCCGGATCTCCAGTATGTGTGAAACCAAAGAAACAATCTGGTTTTTGTTTCACAAGAGGAGGAAAGTGTCCTGCCAGTGGTACCACATGCCCATTATATGAGAAATACAGCGCTATAAAAAAAAGACCTGGACCAAGTTAGACAGAGAGAATATACCCTGGACCAAGTTAGACAGAGAGAATATACCCTTGACCAAGTTAGACAGAGAGAATATACCCTGGACCAAGTTAGACAGAGAGAATACACCCTGGACCAAGTTAGACAGAGAGAATACACCCTGGACCAAGTTAGACTGAGAGTATATACCCTGGACCAAGTTAGACAGAGAGAATATACCCTGGACCAAGTTAGACTGAGAGTATATACCCTGGACCAAGTTAGACAGAGAGAATATACCCTGGACCAAGTTAGCAGAGGAAATATACCCTGGACCAGGATAGCAGAGGGAATATAACCTGGACCAAGTTAGACATAGAGAATATACCCTGGACCAAGTTAGCAAAGAGAATATACCCTGGACCAGGATAGACAGAGAGAATATACCCTGGACCAAGTTAGACAGAGAGAATATACCCTGGACCAAGATAGACAGAGAGAATATACCCTTGACCAAGTTAGACAGAGAGAATATACCCTGGACCAAGTTAGACAGAGAGAATACACCCTGGACCAAGTTAGACAGAGAGAATACACCCTGGACCAAGTTAGACTGAGAGTATATACCCTGGACCAAGTTAGACAGAGAGAATATACCCTGGACCAAGTTAGACTGAGAGTATATACCCTGGACCAAGTTAGACAGAGAGTATATACCCTGGACCAAGTTAGACAGAGAGAATATACCCTGGACCAAGTTAGCAGAGGAAATATACCCTGGACCAGGATAGCAGAGGGAATATAACCTGGACCAAGTTAGACATAGAGAATATACCCTGGACCAAGTTAGCAAAGAGAATATACCCTGGACCAGGATAGACAGAGAGAATATACCCTGGACCAAGTTAGACAGAGAGAATATACCCTGGACCAAGTTAGACAGCGATAATATACCCTGGACCAAGTTAGACTGAGAGAATATACACACATTTGGCATTGGTGCTGAGTGGATTTAAAAAAAAACATTTATATTGATAAAAAGGTATGACAGTTAAGATGATTTTCCACTGCTCATAATTCATTAGCGCAGCTTTCAAATAAACCCTCTATTTCCCGTATTCAGTCTACAGAGTTTCTTTGTCCAGGTTAGACACTTCAGTTTAGTAGGTTTTAGAGGAGGGAGTGTCGTGAATAGTATGAGAACTTGTTTATTGGTGCCTTTCCTGCTATTCATAACATATTTTAGGAGGGCCGTCACAATGTGTGGATACTAGTGTAGAATTGTCGCCCCTTGCTCCGTTGAAGAAGGTCTTTTATAATAGCGCATGGGTTGGAACGCTTCAGGGAAGCGGTCACGTGTGTTTGCGAGGCAGAGGTCCTGAGTTCATGTCTCGGTATGAGCTGAATCTGGAGGAAGTGGTACTAAGCAAGCAAGCAGCGAGACATCTTTTACACTAGCAATCTAGACTCACACACTGAAATGTACAGTAAATGCACGCATGCAAGCACACAGAGTTAATAGAGAGGCCAGCAATGGGTTACTGTAAAGCTTCTAAACAACTGTCCTTCCTGAGTCCAAATGGACCTATAGCTACATTGAGCCAGTTTCAGGCATCTACAAACACAGCCTAGTTAAACAGGCCCACATTAAATAGTTCAGTTTAGGAACACTTGTAGCCCAGTTAGAATGAGTCCTGAATGTAGCCAGAGATAGTGGATATTACTCTGTGCTGTAGCCTAGATAGAGATTTCTCATAGCTTTAGCTCCAGTAGCCCAGTTACAGAGAGACCCAGCACAGTCAGTCTCTCCAAACTGTCAAAATAACAGAGCTTTGTCCAAATAAGTAATGCTAATGTACTAACGTGATAATGTTCACAGCTACTCTAGCGTCGGCGCTATCAGTTTACTCCCCGCTGTCAAACAAGAGCCCGATAGCTGTCAAACAAGAGCCCGATAGCTGTCAAACAAGAGCCCGATAGCTGTCAAACAAGAGCCCGATAGCTGTCAAACAAGAGCCCGATAGCTGTCAAACAAGAGCCCGACAGCTGTCAAACAAGAGCCCGATAGCTGTCAAACAAAAGCCCGATAGCTGTCAAACAAGAGCCCGATAGCTGTCAAACAAGAGCCCGATAGCTGTCAAACAAGAGCCCGATAGCTGTCAAACAAGAGCCCGATAGCTGTCAAACAAGAGCCCGATAGCTGTCAAACAAGAGCAGAGCCCGATAGCTGTCAAACAAGAGCCCGATAGCTGTCAAACAAGAGCCCAATTGCTGTCAAACAAGAGCCTGATAGCTGTCAAACGTATGCTAGCGGTGACGGAAATACACAGAGCCTTTCGAAACACTCCTTTCATAAAAGAGGGAGACGAAGAGGAGTCTTGGAACAGCTCCTGGAATAAGGCTGCAAGTCATCAGCTGTGGCTATTAGCTGCAGCTGTGGCTATTAGTTAGCTCAGTGTTGATACTCTTATGCCATTTCAGTGTAGGTGCCACTGTGGAAATGGAATGAACAGTGTACTGTATACTAGGCATGGACTGTATGATATATTCATCAAAGGAATGGGAATACAGATAGAAATCCTACATCTGCTCCACCTTTATGAGCTTTCACAGAAATAATCATGATACTGATTGCCATCATTGTCGGTACAGTACAATCACCACCATGCAATGGCTCCAAAGGCTCTGTTGGTTGGATCATGGCAACACCAGGATTGTGGGTTATGTACACGGGGCACATATTATGAATATGTGGCTTTGGACTAAAGCATCTACTAAATTAATACCACCATGACCATAACCATAGTCATCATCATCATCACCATCATCACCATCAGACCATCATCACCATCATCATCATCACCCCATCATCATCACCACCATCACCATTATGACCATCAGACCATCATCACCATCACATCACCATCATCACCATCATCATCATCACCACCATCACCATCACCATCATCATCATCACCCCATCATCATCACCACCATCACCATCATCACCATCAGACCATCATCACCATCATCACCATCATCATCACCACCATCACCATTATGACAATCAGACCATCATCACCGTCATCATCATCACATCACCATCACCATCATCATCATCACCATCACCACCATCCCCATTATGACCATCAGACCATCATCACCACCATCACCATCATCATCATCACCCCATCATCATCACCACCATCACCATTATGACCATCAGACCATCATCATCATCACCATCATCATCACCATCATCATCACCACCATCACCATTATGACAATCAGACCATCATCACCGTCATCATCATCACATCACCATCACCATCATCATCATCACCATCACCACCATCCCCATTATGACCATCAGACCATCATCACCATCATCACCATCATCATCATCACCATCACCACCATCACCATTATGACCATCAGACCATCATCACCATCATCACCATCATCATCATCACCCCATCATCATCACCACCATCACCATTATGACCATCAGACCATCATCATCATCACCATCATCACCATCATCATCATCACCCCATCATCATCACCACCATCACCATTATGACCATCAGACCATCATCATCATCACCATCATCATCATCCTCACCATCATCACCATCAAACCATCATCATCATCATCACCATTATGACAATCAGACCATCATCACCATCATCACCATCAAACCATCAGACCATCATCACCATCATCATCATCACCATTATGACAATCAGACCATCACCATCTTCACCATCATCACCATCCTCACCACCATCACCATCACCATTATGATCATCAGACCATCACCATCATCAGACCATCATCACCATCATCATCCCCATCACCATTATGATCATCAGACCATCACCATCATCATCACCCTCCCCCTCCTCCTCTTCCTCCTCATTGCCCTGTAATGTGCCAGATCCCTGGGAGTCGGTCCCTCTGTATGTAGGTCAGAGGCAGAGGCAGAGATGGGCCTGAAACTAAGGGAGAGCAGAGCCTGGGTTCCGGCGGAGCCTTGTGCATTGTACCTGCTCATCCATAATGGATGAGGCTCCAGCAATAATAGATGAGGGTGGTGAGTAATCTGAGAAGGTGGTGGGACACAGAGACACAGAGACTGGCTGGCCTCCTTTTCCCCCAACCCTTCTCAGAACACAGTACCCGGAACACGACTCCTGCCCGGACACGCCGCATCAAAAACAAACAAGAAGGACACTAATAAATCTTTATTGGAGAACAACAACAGGTATCGGCCATTACCTGGTCCCTTGTGCAGGAGAGTAATGGCGGAGAAATTGTAATGAAAAAATACTACAGCTTACTACAGAATACTACAGTACCTACTACAGAAATCCGTAGTAAACTGTAGTATACTGTAGAATACGATACTACACACTGTAGTATCCCTCGATCATGTGTAGTACTTACTTTAGAATGTTGTAGTATAGTGTAGAATACTATAGTAAATACTATAGTAATGTTTGCAAAAACACAACACTTTTTTTTACTATTGTAAATACTACAGTATTTCATTTGCGTATACCCATTCCCCTCCCCATAACCCAATTTGTGCCACTCATAAGTGAGAAACCTACATGCCAAGTATAGACCATATATTGTGTTCCATACAGGTTATAGAAAAGAGCAGAAGCGCTGAACTATCCGTTCAGACCCCAGTCCTATCTACCTACGAAAAATGTGCTCTTTTAGTATTTCTCCAGTAAGTTTCCTCAAGGAGAAAGCCTCCACTTCTATGTCATTGTCAGGGTTTTCGCTGCTGGTTATTCGAGTCAAGTGCAGGAGAGCAGAGAATAGGTGATCGGGCGACTTTATTAGCCAAGAGCAATAAACAGACGGGGGCAAACAGCTACAACTCAAGCCAACCGGCAAAAGTGACAAGCGCAAAATACCGTCAATAATATAACAATAAGGTTCACCAATAATTCCCCAAATAGGATACAGGCAATGCCCAGGGTGAAAAACCAGACTGGCGAGATACAATAAACACAAAACAAAACAATTCCACACAAAGACATGGGGAGAACAGAGGAACATATATATATGCAGTGTGATTAGGGAATGTAAACCAGGTGTGTGGGGAACAAGACAAAACAAATGGAACAATGAAAAATGGAGAGGCGATGGCTAGAAGGCCGGTGACGTCGACTGCCGAACGCCACCCGAACAAGGAGGGGAGCCGACTTCGGCGGAAGTCGTGACAGTCATAGATAATAAAACACAAACACTATCGTAAAAACTACAGGAATATCCGAAAAAACACTACAGTAGATATTAAAGTATACTACAATCTGTAAAAACACTACATTAATTACTGTAGTATACTACAATCTGCAAAAACACTACAGTAAATACCACAGTATACTACAGTTATTTTATTACAATATTTATACTATAGTTAACTGTAAATACTACAGTATAATACCGTAAATACTACAGTAGATACTACAGTAAAGTCAGCAACAGTGAATACTATAGAATTTATACCATAGTATACTATGGTATTTTTTCATGTGGAATTACATAGTGCACATATTGATTTAATTAGAATACCAATGATTAGTCATACCAAGTGGCAGTATCTTTTTATGCTTTATTTTTCATTCAGTTGTTTAATTTAGTTGAATGGGCAAATGTACACTTGACTAGTACTACCCTAGTATTGTCCTTATAGACAAGGTCAGCAGTTTTTCCTGGGCAGGTGGCCAAGTGGTAAAACTCTCCGGCCTTGAGTATGATTTATTTACATCATCATTAGTCATTAGGGTCAGGAGTTTAGACCACGTGACCTGACTAGGAACAACTCTGAGCCCTACTTATGGACCTTGCTGACCTTCTGCTGTCAACAATGAGATCTGAGCCAGCTGTCCTGACATAGCAGTACTGTACTAGTCTTACAGCTGTCCTGACATAGCAGTACTGTACTAGTCTTACAGCTGTCCTGACATAGCAGTACTGTACTAGTCTTACAGCTGTCCTGACATAGCAGTACTGTACTAGTCGTACAGCTGTCCTGACATAGCAGTACTGTACTAGTCTTACAGCTGCCCTGACATAGCAGTACTGTACTAGTCGTACAGCTGTCCTGACATAGCAGTACTGTACTAGTCTTACAGCTGTCCTGACATAGCAGTACTGTACTAGTCTTACAGCTGTCCTGACATAGCAGTACTGTACTAGTCTTACAGCTGTCCTGACATAGCAGTACTGTACTAGTCTTACAGCTGCCCTGACATAGCAGTACTGTACTAGTCTTACAGCTGTCCTGACATAGCAGTACTGTACTAGGCTTACAGCTGTCCTGACATAGCAGTACTGTACTAGTCTTACAGCTGCCGTGACATAGCAGTACTGTACTAGGCTTACAGCTGTCCTGACATAGCAGTACTGTACTAGTCTTACAGCTGCCCTGACATAGCAGTACTGTACTAGGCTTACAGCTGTCCTGACATAGCAGTACTGTACTAGTCTTACAGCTGCCCTGACATAGCAGTACTGTACTAGTCTTACAGCTGTCCTGACATAGCAGTACTGTACTAGTCTTACAGCTGTCCTGACATAGCAGTACTGTACTAGTCGTACAGCTGTCCTGACATAGCAGTACTGTACTAGTCTTACAGCTGTCCTGACATAGCAGTACTGTACTAGTCGTACAGCTGTCCTGACATAGCAGTACTGTACTAGGCTTACAGCTGTCCTGACATAGCAGTACTGTACTAGCCGTACAGCTGTCCTGACATAGCAGTACTGTACTAGTCTTACAGCTGTCCTGACATAGCAGTACTGTACTAGTCGTACAGCTGTCCTGACATAGCAGTACTGTACTAGTCTTACAGGTGTCCTGACATAGCAGTACTGTACTAGTCGTACAGCTGTCCTGACATAGCAGTACTGTACTAGTCTTACAGCTGCCCTGACATAGCAGTACTGTACTAGTCTTACAGCTGTCCTGACATAGCAGTACTGTACTAGTCATACAGCTGCCCTGACATAGCAGTACTGTACTAGTCTTACAGCTGTCCTGACATAGCAGTACTGTACTAGTCTTACAGCTGTCCTGACATAGCAGTACTGTACTAGTCATACAGCTGTCCTGACATAGCAGTACTGTACTAGTCGTACAGCTGTCTGGATCCATATCTTCTGAGACTGCTGAAGTCCTAACTCAAAGCTACTGTAGGAGCTTCCTACATCACACTCTTATAATGACCAGCACTTTGACAAGCCAGTAGTGACATGTGGGCTCTGGTGAGAGGAAGGGGACATGTGGGCTCTGGTGAGAGGAAGGGAACATGTGGGCTCTGGTGAGAGGAAGAAACAATAAAGCAGATTGGGACCGTTCTATCTCCTGTCCTCCTGTCCTCAGTCCTCTCCCAAGACCAGTCCAAATTGAAGGTGTGTGTGGGGGGGCCCCAATAGGTCAGCCTCCACCATCCCCCTCCTCCCTCCCCCTCTGCCTCCCTCCCATAAAAAACTCCATCTATTTAATTAACACGATCCACACTTCTAAATGCCCATCGATTTTGGAAGCACGTAGGCGATGTCATTGCAGAGTGGGCAAGGGTGGGCCGATGCGTCAGATAAGCAAGCCGGGGCGAAAATAAACGGATTTCCATCATACTTTGTGTGATTATACAGGTGGCAGCAAGAAGTGTAAACCTGCCAGCCTGGGAGGAAATCGATTGAGAATTGTCAGCACGATAGGATGCATCAATCACGACTCTGCTGTTTATGGGTGTGTGTGAGAGAGAGAGAGAGAGAGAGAGAGAGAGAGAGAGAGAGAGAGAGAGAGAGAGAGAGAGAGAGAGAGAGAGAGAGAGAGAGAGAGAGAGAGAGAGAGAGAGAGAGAGAGAGAGAGAGAGAGAGAGAGAGAGAGAGAGAGAGAGAGAGAGAGAGAGAGAGAGAGAGAGAGAGAGAGAGAGAGAGAGAGAGAGAGAGAGAGAGAGAGAGAGAGAGAGAGAGAGAGAGAGAACAGGGAAAATAAAGGACAGTTAGATAAATACATAAACACAAATAGAGTTCTCATTAATAAAAGCTTTGATAGCCTCTTGATGTTGAGCTTCAAAAGTGGAAAGAGGGGGAGAGAGGAAGGTGTGTCAGATGGGGGAGATGATAGAGCGAGGGATTAGGAAAGGGCAGAGGCTGGATGCATCCTGTGGCTGGAGTTGCCAGCGGTGTGTCCCCAACATGGGGCTTACTGGGGGTCCTCAACAAATCGAGCCCCAGGATCTGAGGCCTAGGCTGGGAATGTCCAAGGGGTGCCCATTTTGTTTTTTGCCCTAGCACTACATAGCTGATTCAACTAATCAACTAATCATTCAGCTTTGATCATTTGAATCAGCTGTGTAGTATTAGGGCAAAAAACAAACACTGCACCCCTTGGGATCCCGAGTTTGGGAAACGCTGCCCTAACCCCTAACCCTAACCTCAACCTCAACCTCAACCCTAACCTTAAAACAAAATCTAACCTTAACCCTAAACCTTAACTCTAATTCTAAACACTAAACCCCCTAGAAATAGCCTTTTTCTTTGTGGGGACCTGCAACATGTCCTAACTCCTAAGCATTAAATAGCATTTGTCCTCATGGGGAAGTGGGAAATGTCCCCAGGAGGGATACTTTTATTTGTTTTACTATCCTTGTGGGGACTTTAGGTCCTTTAGGTCCCCCTTTAGGTTATCATAGCCAGGCTACTGTCAAACATCCTTACCTTTTGACCATGTGATAACAGCATTCTGTCCCTGCGCTCCACTGTTGATAATGCGGGCCCATAAAATTAAAATCGCATTTGCACACACATTCATTGCCATGCAATGTCATGGGAGATGGGAGGAAATGGGGAAGAATAAAGCAGAGTGAAACCATTCTATTTCCTGACCTCCTGTTCTCTCCCAACCCAGCCCAAATTGAAGGTGTGTGTGTTGTGGGTATGTGCACTGTGGTTGTGTGTGTGTGGGGGGGACCCCTCCCTGGATCTCTCCCCATCTGCCTCCCTCCCTCCTCTCAAAAATTCCATCTATTTAATTCAAACGTTCTACACTTCTAAATGCCCATCGATTTTGGAAGCACCTAGGCAATGTCATTGTAGCGAGAGAGTGGGCAGGGTGGGCCGATGCCTCAGAAAAGCAAGATGGGGTGAAAATACTTTGGGTGATTATATAGGTGGTCTGGCAGCAAGACATGTGAACCTGCCAGCCTGAGAGGAAATCTATGGAGAATTGGCAACACAATAGAACCCATCAATCACGACTCAGCTGTTTCTGGGTGAGAGAGAGAGAGCAAGAGAGAGAGAGCAAGAGAGAGAGAGAGAGAGAGAGAGAGAGAGAGAGAGAGAGAGAGAGAGAGAGAGAGAGAGAGAGAGAGAGAGAGAGAGAGAGAGAGAGAGAGAGAGAGAGAGAGAGAGAGAGAGAGAGAGAGAGAGAGAGAGAGAGAGAGAGAGAGAGAGAGAGAGAGAGAGAGAGAGAGAGAGAGAGAGAGAGAGAGAGAGAGAGAACAGGGAAAATAAAGGACAGATAAAAAAAAAAAAAAAAAAATCACAAATACTTTGATAGCCTCTTGATGTTGAGCTTCAAAAGTGGAAAGAGTGGGGATATTTGTGTGCACGTGTGTGTGAGTGTGTCTGTGGGCACACGTGTGTGTGTGTTTGGTACAGTCAGACGGGGGAGATGATAGACAGGGATTAGGAAAGGGCAGAGGCCGGATGCATCCTGTGGCTGGAGTTGCCAGCGGCATGTCCCCAACATGGGGCCTACAAGGGGTACTCTGAACAAATCGAGCTCCAGGACCCAATTTTTCTAAAGTTATCTATCCAGATTTTGGCTATCAGATAGGATTAAATGCATAGAAATACAATGGATAGAACGGGTTTGTGGCAGTACGTCCAACCGGCCTCACAACCGCAGACCACGTGTATGGTGTCGTGTGGGCGAGCGATTTGCTGATGTCAACGTTGTGAACAGAATGCCCCATGGTTGCGGTGGAATTATGGTACGGGCAACGAACACAATTGCATTTATAAAAAAATTTTTATTTTTATTTTTTATCCCCAATTTTGTGATATCCAATTATTAGTAGTTACTGTCTTGTCTCATCACTACAACTCCCGTATGGGCTCGGGAGAGACGAAGGTCGAGAGCCATGCATCCTCCGAAACACAACCCAACCAAGCTGCACTGCTTCTTAACACAGCGTGCAGCCAACCCGGAAGCCAGCCACATCAATGTGTCGGAGGAAACACCGTACACCTAGCGACCTGGTCAGCGCGCACTGCACCCAGCCCACCACAGGAGTCACTAGTGCGCAATGAGACAAGGATATCCCTACCGGACAAACCCTCCCTAACCCGAACGACGCTAGGCCACTGTGCATCGCCCCATGGACCTCCCGGACGCTGCCGGCTGCGACAGAGCCTGGGCTCGAACCCAGAGTCTCTGGTGGCACAGCTAGCACTGCGATGCAGTGCCTTAGACCACTGCGCCACCCGCGAGGCCCCACACACTTGCATTTTATCGTTGGACATTTTAATGCACAGAGATAACATAAAGAGATCCTGAGACCCATTGTCTTGCCATTCATCCGCCGCCATCACCTCATGTTTCAGCACGATAATACATGGCTCTCGACCATGTTGCAAGGATCTGTAAACAATTCCTGGAAGCTGAAAATGTCCCAGTTCTCACCAGACATATCACCCATTGAGCATGTTTGGGATGCTCTGGATCAATGTGCACGACAACGTGTTCCAGTTCCCAGCAATATCCAGCAACTTAGGACAGCCATTGAAGAGGAGTGAGACAATATTCCACAAGCCGCAATCCACAGCCTGATCAACTCTATGTGAAGGAGATGTGTCGCGCTGCATGAGGCAAATGGCAGTCACACCAGATACTGACTGGTTTTCTGATCCATGCCCCTACCTTTTTTTTAAGGTATCTATGATTAACAGATGCCAACAGATCTGTAGTCCCATCATGTGAAATCCATAGATTAGGGCCTAATTTATTTATTTCAATTGACTGATTTCCTTATATGAACTGTAACTCAGTAAAATCTTTGAAATTGTTTCATGTTATGTTTATATTTTTGTTCAGTATACATCTGGGGTCAACCGTCTGTAGGGTCTATATCTCAACATATCTGTGGGACGGAAATGCTCAACCCACCCCTGTACTCCCTGTTCACCCATGACTGCGTGGCCACGCACACCTCCAACTCAATCATCAAGTTTGCTGACGACACAACAGTGGTAGGCCTGATAACCAACAATGACGAGACAGCCTACAGGGAGGAGGTGATAGCCCCGGCGGATTGGTGCCAGGAAAATAAGCTCTCCCTCAAAGTCAACCAAACGAAGGAGCTGATCATGGACTACAGGAGACAGCAGAGAGAGCACGCCCCCATCCACATCGATTGGGTCGCAGAGGAGAGGGTCAAAAGCTTCAAGTTGGTCGGCGTGCACATCACTGACAACCTTAAATGGTCCATTCACACAGAAGGCACATCAGTGCCTCTTCAACCTCAGGAGGCTGAAGAAATTCGGCTTGGCCCCTAAGAGCCTCACAAACTTCTACAGATGCACCACTGAGAGCATCCTATCAGGCTGTATCACCGCCTGGTACAGCAATTGCACCGTCCGCAACCGCATGGCTCTCCAGAGGGTGGTGCAGTCAGTCCAACGCATCACCAAGGGGACACTGTCTGTCCATCAAAGCTGTGACCTAGAGACTACTAAACAGCTTCTATCTCCAGGCAATCAGACTGGTAAACAGTCCCCACTACCCGGCCTCCGCCACGTACCATGCCCTGAACTTTAGTCACAGTTACTAGCCGTCCTCTACCCGGTACTCTAACCTGCACCTTAAAGACTACTTTGCCCTATGTACATAGAGTCATTGAACACTGGTCACTTTAATAATGTTTACATACTGTTTTACCCACTTTATATGTATATACTGTATTCTAGTCAAGCCTCATCCTACCTACAGTGCTTTGAGAAAGAATTCATATCCATGGACTTTTTACACATGTTGTTGCGTTACAGCCTGAATTTAAAATGGATTAAATTGAAATGGTGTGTTACTGGCCTACACACAATACCCCATAATGTGAACGTGGAATTATATTTTTAGAAGCTGGTTGAGAGAATGTCAAGAGTGTGCAAAGCTGTCATCAAGGCAAAGGGTGGCTACTTCGAAGAATCTAAAATATAAAATAAATGTTGATTTGTTTAACACTTTTGTGGTTACTACATGGTTCCATATGTGTTATTTCATAATAAAGAAAAATAAAGAAAAACCCTGGAATGAGTAGGTGTGTCCAAACCTTTGACTGGTACTATACAGTATATATATATTTCTGACTATGACATTGCTTGTTCTGATATTTCTTAATTTCTTTCTTTTTACTTTTTTGATTATGTACGTATTGTTTTGTATTGCTAGGTATTATTGCTTCACTGTTGGAGCTAGAAACACAAGCATTTCGCTGCACCTGTGATAACATCCGCAAATCTGTATAAGCAACCAATACACTTTCATTTGATTTGATTTGGTGGGAAATTATTAGCTGGAAATCCATTGTCAGAGTATGTTCACATCCATCATATAGCTGGACTAGCGCTGAGCATAATGGGATCCTATGTCTACTAAGTAGGAATCCAACATTATCGAATGCTGATAGTTTACATGAAATCAATAAATATAACTGTTGGCTTGTGAGTGATATGTGCAAAAAAATTGTGTAAGGGCCAAATACTGAGTTCCACTTTAGTTGAATTCTCCCAAAGTCATGCATTGATGACATTGAGAGACAAAGTGAACATTTGAGTTAAGTGGAAGTTAGTATTTACCCTTATGTCATTAGTTGATGAACAAAACATAACAGTAGATATTCAAATGTATGAATGCAGATAGTGACAGTGTTACTCTTATTTCAACACATATCTAGAACGGTTGGCTTGTGAGTGATTGGTGCTCCAAACAGGCTGAGGGACTATTTGATAAGCAATGTGAAGTAGAGATATCATCTTGTTAGAGATAGGACCATAGTATTCCACAGTGTTATTAAACACTAAGGAAGGATAGCAGCTCAATCCAGGGCTGCCAGAAAGAAGATGAGAGATCACCCATCAATCTGATTGGACAAGACGCGAGCAAGGTCCTCCTGATTGGACATTTGACCCGGTGACAGTGACTGACGAGTCATCAGCGGTGGGTCCTGGTGGAGCGCCCTTGGACCAGACCACTTCAAATTAAACACCAGTTGCACCTTGGGTAGTCAGCGGGAGCTGTGTTACGGCAACAGGAGGGAGGTTGGGGGAGCGAGGATTCTGATGGGATGTCATCTCAAAAATGTATCCTTTTATGTGTGCCGAAGCAGACACATAGATGCACGGATGAATTTGTCTCTATGTCACACAAAAGCACGCACGCACACACACACACCCACACATCCGCCCGCTTACACACACCCCAAAGGGGAATATGAATATGACTGAGCACGATGACTGTGGAACCCTACAGGGCACATCAAATCAACAGACCCCATACCGTTGCATACAGACTCATACATAGAACACCAATAAGGAGTGAGTGTTTAAGAGCACTTCAGTGAATGGGCAACATGTGTCTAGATGTCACAGCAGCCCAAAGTCCTATCGAATGTATACAGTGCAAGATCAGATAGAATGGTTTTACACAGCCACGGACTCATAATCATGTGATAATCTGATTTTATCGTTCAAATATCAAAGCAGCATTTCTTCATGTACGACCCGGCCTTTTGACACGTGCCACTTTCACACAGCCCACCACAGCCCTGTCAAAACATTTAACATGTTCACTGGTCTCATGTAGCATTTTTTGTCATTCATCATTTGTCCTTTGGAGAAAAAAAGGAGGCACAGAGGAGGAGATGCCATCTTGTCATCATTGTCACCAAATCTTCAGGTCACTTTTCAATAATGGCTTTTTTATGCGGCTCCCTGATTGGAGCATATCTCTCAATACTGATCTATTTTCCCCCTATAGCTGCCTTCTTCTCTAGTAAAGCCAACACAGCCTCACTGGGCCAATATGGCTGAACTGATCCTATAAAGGGTGGATTGGATGGGTTGTGATTGCATGTTCTTTTGCATTGCAACTAAAGGATTTGGTTTACTCTGTTTTTATGACTGAATGACTAGAATCTCTCTCTAAGCTTAGAATATTCCATCCTGTATGCATGTGGGTTCACCCCCCCCCCTCTCTCTACTTCTTTGAGCGAACCCTGGAAAGCATGTGTGTGTGTCCTCTTCAAATGGAGCTGGGTGAAACAGGAGAGAGGGGGAGTGTGTGGTACCCTTGAGCACAAAACACTTTATAAATAACTGAGACACATGCCCAAGGCTCATTACCATTAAACAACCCCCCACCTCAAGCTACACCGTCCCAGATATTAATAAATGTCAAACTGTGGAGCGGAGGGAGAAGGGAGGGAGGGAGGAGGAGGGAGTTCAAGGGCTGAGCAGCGGGAGTTACTGCAGGCAGCCACAGCACTAGAAACACACACAGGTGGTAGCTGGGTGGTGTGTGTGTGTGTGTGTGTGTGTGTGTGTGTGTGTGTGTGTGTGTGTGTGTGTGTGTGTGTGTGTGTGTGTGTGTGTGTGTGTGTGTGTGTGTGTGTGTGTGTGTGTGTGTGTGTGTGTGTGTTACATAGACACAAATCGACTCCTCATCGTTTTAATGCTTCTGGTATTTTTGCAAATGACATAAGTGATCACTGTGCTATTGCCTGTGTGAGAGATGGTAAAATTCCTAAGAAATCTCCATGTGTTATTACGAAAAGAAACTGAAAGCGGTTTGATATTCAAGGTTTTTTACATGATGTATCTAGCATTGAATGGAATAGAACGGAATTAATCCCTGATGTTGAACTAGCCTTTTCTTACTTCCACAACGTATTCCAGGATGTATGCAATAGGCCCCTTTAAAAAATCTGGATTAAGTGCAGAGAGAACCATTGGTTTACTAAGGAATTTACTAAAATCATAAGGGAACGAAATGCTATGTGGGCTAAAGCAAGAGGGACTGGTTTGGCAGAAGATTGGAAGGCTTTTAAACGTCTTCGAAATATGGGTGAGGCTATGATCCGTAAATTGAAAGCAGACCACTACCTGAAATCTACTTCACATACTTGAAATAATCCACCCAAAATTTGGAAAATAGTGAAGGGTTTGGAGTGCAAAAAAGATACACAGCTTCCCAAACAATTGTTGGTAGACACACAGATTGTAACTGAGAGAACCTCCATTCTGAAAGCCTTGAATCAGCATATGTTAGATGCAGGCAGTTAATTTGAAAAGGTCAAAGGTATAATTGAGCCCCCTATGAATTTACCTGACACCCCTGTGCACTGAACTAGACCCCCGCCTCCTACACCTAGCCGCAGACATCATTGCTCCCCCCTTAACATGTATTTTTAACCTCATGCTTGATGTTAAGGAAATCCCCAAGTTACGGAAATCTGCTTTTGTACTGCCTCTCCTGAAAGGTGGAGATCCTTCGCTACTTGACAACTATCGACCCATATCAAAATTGTCTGTACTGTCAAAGGTACTGGAGTCCTTAGTTAGTAGGCAGCTAAAGGCCTATTTCCAAGAAAACAACATCTTAAATAGAATGCAATCAGGTTTTAGGTCTGGCCAAAGCACTGTTTCAGCAACATTGAAGGTTTTAAATGACATCCACTGTGCTCTTGATAAGAAGTTACATTGTGTGTCTGTCTTTATTGATTTGTCGAAGGCTTTTGACACTGTCACGATCGTCATAATAAGCGGACCAAGGCGCAGCGGGATATGAAGACATCTTCTTTTATTAAAGATGACGAAACACGAAACTAACACTTTTACAAAACAAAATAACAAACGATCGTGAAGCTAAAGACGTAAGTGCACACACAAGCTACAAACGGACAACATAGACAATTACCCACATTAACCTAATGCCTATGGCTGCCTTAAATATGGCTCCCAATCAGAGACAATGAATGACAGCTGTCTCTGATTGAGAACCCTTCAGGCAACCATAGACTTACCTAGACAACTACACTAGACACTGCCCCATACACATACAACACCCCTAGACACTACAAAAACACATACATTCCCCATGTCACACCCTGACCTAACTAAAATAATAACAAAAACAAAGATAACTAAGGCCAGGGCGTGACAGTACCCCCCCCCCAAAGATGCGGACTCCGGCCGCAAAACCTGACACAGAAAGGGGAGGGTCCGGGGTGGGCCCCATCATGGCGGCGGCTCGGGTGCGGGACGTGGCCCCCACTCCACCATTGTCAATACCCGCTTTTGTAGCCTCCTCCAAATGGCCACCCTCCAAATTAACCCCACTGGATTAAGGGGCAGCACCGGACTAAGGGGCAGCACCGGACTAAGGGGCAGCACCGGACTAAGGGGCAGCACCGGACTAAGGGGCAGCACCGGACTAAGGGGCAGCACCGGACTAAGGGGCAGCACCGGACTGAGGGGCAGCACCGGACTGAGGGGCAACACCGGACTGAGGGGCAACACCGGACTGAGGGGCAGCTCCGGACTGTAGGGCAGCTCCGGACTGTAGGGCAGCTCCGGACTGTAGGGCAGCTCATGACTGGAAGGCAGCTCATGACTGGAAGGCAGCTCATGACTGGAAGGCAGCTCATGACTGGAGGGCAGCTCATGACTGGAGGGCAGCTCATGACTGGGAGGTGGCTCTGGCGGATCCTGGCTGACTGACGGCTCTGGCGGATCCTGGCTGACTGACGGCTCTGGCGGATCCTGGCTGACTGACGGCTCTGGCGGATCCTGGCTGACTGACGGCTCTGGCGGATCCTGGCTGACTGACGGCTCTGGCGGATCCTGGCTGGCTGGCTCTGGCAGATCCTGGCTGGCTGGCGGCTCTGGCAGATCCTGGCTGACTGACGGCTCTGGCAGATCCTGGCTGACTGGCGGCTCTGGCAGATCCTGGCTGACTGGCGGCTCTGGCAGATCCTGGCTGACTGGCGGCTCTGGCAGATCCTGGCTGACTGGCGGCTCTGGCAGATCCTGGCTGACTGGCGGCTCTGGCTGGTCATGGCTCGCTGACGGCTCTGGCTGGTCATGGCTCGCTGACGGCTCTGGCTGGTCATGGCTCGCTGACGGCTCTGGCTGGTCATGGCTCGCTGACGGCTCTGGCTGGTCATGGCTCGCTGACGGCTCTGGCTGGTCATGGCTCGCTGACGGCTCTGGCTGATCCTGTCTGGCGGAAGGCTCTGGCTGATCCTGTCTGGCGGAAGGCTCTGGCTGATCCTGTCTGGCGGAAGGCTCTGGCTGATCCTGTCTGGCGGAAGGCTCTGGCTGATCCTGTCTGGCGGAAGGCTCTGGCTGATCCTGTCTGGCGGAAGGCTCTGGCTGATCCTGTCTGGCGGAAGGCTTTGGCTGCTCCTGTCTGGCGGAAGGCTCTAGCGGCTCCTGTCTGGCGGAAGGCTCTAGCGGCTCCTGTCTGGCGGAAGGCTCTAGCGGCTCCTGTCTGGCGGACGGCTCTGAAGGCTCATGGCAGACGGGCGGCTTTGCAGGCTCAGTACAGACGGGCAGTTCATGCGGCGCTTGGCAGACGGACAGTTCAGACGGCGTTGGGCAGACGAGCAGTTCAGGCGCCGTTGGGCAGACGGGCAGTTCAGGCGCCGTTGGGCAGACGGGCAGTTCAGGCGCCGTTGGGCAGACGGGCAGTTCAGGCGCCGTTGGGCAGACGGGCAGTTCAGGCGCCGCTGGGCAGACGGGCAGTTCAGGCGCCGCTGGGCAGACGGCAGACTCTGGCCAGCTGAGACGCACTGTAGGCCTGGTGCGTGGTGCCGGAACTGGTGGTACCGGACTGGAGACACGCACCTCAAGGCTAGTGCGGGGAGCAGGAACAGGGCACACTGAGTTCTCGAGGCGCACTATAGGACTGGTGCGTGGTACCGGGACTGGTGGTACCGGGCTGAGGGCACGCACCTCAGGGCGAGTGCAGGGAGAAGGATCAGTGCATACAGGGCTCTGGAGACGCACATGAGGCTTGGTGCGTGGTGCCGGAACTGGTGGTACCGGACTGGAGACACGCACCTCAAGGCTAGTGCGGGGAGCAGGAACAGGGCACACTGAGTTCTCAAGGCGCACTATAGGACTGGTGCGTGGTACCGGGACTGGTGGTACCGGGCTGAGGGCACGCACCTCAGGGCGAGTGCGGGGAGAAGAATCAGTGCGTACAGGGCTCTGGAGACGCACATGAGGCTTGGTGCGTGGTGCCGGAACTGGTGGTACCGGGCTGGGGACACGCACCTGAAGGCTAGTGCGGGGAGAAGGAACAGGGCATACTGGACCCTGGAGACGCACATTAGGCCTAGTGCGTGGTGCCGGCACTGGTGGTACCGGGCTGGGGACACGCATCTCAGGGCTAGTGCGGGGAGCAGCAACAGGACACACAGGACTCTGGAGGCGCACAGGAGGCTTGGTGCGTGGTGTAGGCACTGGTGGTAATGGGCTGGAGACACGCACCATAGGGCTAGTGCGTGGAGGAGGAACAGGGCTGGGGACACGCATCTCAGGATGAGTGCAAGAAGCAGGAACAGGACACACCGGGTTGTGAAGATGTACTGGAGACCTGGTGTGTATAGCCGGCATCAAATCTTCCGGAACTTTAACACAAGTTTCAGGCTGAGTACGAGGAACTGACACAGGTGGCATCAGACAGCTAACACGCTCCTCAGGGAGAATGCCATGCATACTCTGCCAAATCAACAGCTCTCTCTCTTCACTCTCCTCCAATTTCGTCAACAACTCCTCGAATGTCTCATAATCTCCCCTTCGTTCACTCTCCTCCAATCTGTCCAATAACTCCTCGACAATCTCAGACTCACCCCTCAACTTCGCCGACTGCTCCAAATGCCCCCCCCCAAGAATTTTTTGGGGCTGTCTCTCGGGCTTCCTACCGTTTCGCCGTGCTGCCTCCATTCGCCGGTATCCCTCCTCGCACTGCGCCAGAGAATCCCAGGCGGGCTCCGGCACTCTCTTAGGATCGATCGCCCATCTGTCGATCTCTTCCCACGTAGTGTAGCCCAGATCCTTCTCCTGTTTCCGTGCTGCCTCCTCATACCGCCGCCTCTCGGCTTTAGCTGCCTCCAGCTCTTCACGAGGGCGGCGATATTCTCCAGGTTGAGCCCATGGCCCTTTACCGTCCAGTATTTCCTCCCATGTCCAGAAATCCTGTGTAGGTGGGTCCTGTTGCTTTCTCCCGTTACACCGCTGCTTGATCCTTTGTTGGTGGGTAATTCTGTCACGATCGTCATAATAAGCGGACCAAGGCGCAGCGGGATATGAAGACATCTTCTTTTATTAAAGATGACGAAACACGAAACGAACACTTTTACAAAACAAAACAACAAACGATCGTGAAGCTAAAGACGTAAGTGCACACACAAGCTACAAACGGACAACATAGACAATTACCCACATTAACCTAATGCCTATGGCTGCCTTAAATATGGCTCCCAATCAGAGACAATGAATGACAGCTGTCTCTGATTGAGAACCCTTCAGGCAACCATAGACTTACCTAGACAACTACACTAGACACTGCCCCATACACATACAACACCCCTAGACACTACAAAAACACATACATTCCCCATGTCACACCCTGACCTAACTAAAATAATAACAAAAACAAAGATAACTAAGGCCAGGGCGTGACACACTGTGGACCATGCTGTGTTAGTGCAAAGGTTAAGATGTTGTGGAATTACTGGTCATGCTCTAGATTGGTTTATAAATGACCTATCAAATCGTACACAATGTGTAATGGCGGATGGTTGTAAATCTGAGTCCATAGAGGTGTGCTCAGGTGTTCCGCAGGGTTCTATTTTGGGCCCACTGTTGTTCATTTTGTATATCAACAACATTGGGGATCTTATTGAAACAGCGGATGTTCATTTTTATGCAGATGATGCTGTTCTTTATTCAAGTGGTAGTAGTTTATCTTTAGCTTTTGAAAATGCAAAAGGGCATTTAACATCATACAACAGAATCTGTATGATTTAAAGCTGGTTCTAAATTCAGGTAAAACAAAATGCATGGTATTTTCAAATGCCAGGCATGTTACTAATCATGTCATTGCTACATTGGCTGGGCATACTATAGAGCAAGTTATTAAATTGTACAAATATTTGGGTGTATGGGTTGATGATAAGCTGAGCTTCACTGTGCATGTAGAGAACTTGATAAGGAAGCTCAAGCTGAAAATAGGTTTTTATTACCGGCATAAGGCTTGTTTTTCTTTTGAGGCCAGGAAGGAGCTGGTACGGTGTACATTACTGGCGGTTTTAGATTTGTTATGATGTTATATATATGCAGGCCTCAACCACTACCCTGAGAGCACTTGATTCAGTGTATCATGCAGCCCTCATTACAAATCAAAAACATCTAACACATCATTGTGATCTCTACAGTGCTGTTGGCTGGTCATCATTTACCTTGCATAGGCTTAAACACTGGTATACACTGATTTATAAGGCCATATTGGGTAAAATGCCATTTTATCTCTGTTCTTTTTTAGCCAGGTCGGTAAATAAATATCAATTACGGTCCCATTCTCATTTGCTTCTAACATAATCAAAAATTAGAACAGGTCACGGTAGAAATAGTTTTAGTTACTCAGCTCCGTGGTCCTGGAATTCTCTTCTGAACTTTTAAAAATGTAATGATCTAGTTTCGTTGGTGGAGTTTAAACACTTGATTGATGTATATATCATAGAAGAGTGTAATTGTTTTTAGGCCAGCTGTTTTTAGTCAAGACTCTCGTGTTTTTAACATTTAAATGTTTTTGTTGTATTGTATGTGTGTTTATAGTTTTGTTTAATGTTGTGTTAGTGTATGTAAGTTGTTTTGTCTGAAACGTTGTTCCCCCTGCTGCTATTGGACCAGGTCTCTCTTGGAAAAGAGATGTTATCTCAATGAGAAAAACCTGTATAATTAAAGGTCAAATAATAAAAATAAAATAATAAAATGCATCCGTGCGTCTGCGTATTTGTATAGTATATGTGTGTTTATCTTACTGTGTGGTTTTAGACAACATAAACCATCAACTCTGCTGTGAGTCTATCTTCATAATAACCTGGAAGATTATGTTATTACATTTTATGATTTAATGTTAACATGATTGTATGTGAGTATTTATATGCCTAAGCTTGTATGTACAGTATAGTGTACAGGACAGCATGTCAGTACCAGTATGTGTTTGCACGGTTGTATGTATAGAGTAAGGTATATTTCAGTGTGTATGTATAGTGTAAGGTATATTTCAGTGTGTATGTATAGAGAACGGTATATTTCAGTGTGTATGTATAGAGTAAGGTATATTTCAGTGTGTATAGAGAACGGTATATTTCAGTGTGTATGTATAGAGTAAGGTATATTTCAGTGTGTATGTATAGAGTAAGGTATATTTCAGTGTGTATGTATAGTGTAAGGTATATTTCAGTGTGTATGTATAGTGTAAGGTATATTTCAGTGTGTATAGAGTAAGGATTATTTCAGTGTGTATGTGTAGAGTACGGTATATTTCAGTGTGTATAGTGTAAGGTGTATTTCAGTGTGTATGTGTAGTGTAAGGTATATTTCAGTGTGTATGTATAGTGTAAGGTATATTTCAGTGTGTATAGTGTAAGGTATATTTCAGTGTGTATAGAGTAAGGTATATTTCAGTGTGTATGTATAGAGTAAGGTATATTTCAGTGTGTATAGTGTAAGTTATATTTCAGTGTGTATAGTGTAAGGTATATTTCAGTGTGTATAGAGTAAGGTATATTTCAGTGTGTATAGTGTAAGGTATATTTCAGTGTGTATGTATAGTGTAAGGTATATTTCAATGTGTATAGAGTAAGGTATATTTCAGTGTGTATAGAGTAAGGTATATTTCAGTGTGTATGTATAGAGTAAGGTATATTTCAGTGTGTATAGTGTAAGGTATATTTCAGTGTGTATAGAGTAAGGTATATTTCAGTGTGTGTGTATAGTGTAAGGTATATTTCATTGTGTATAGTGTAAGGTATATTTCAGTGTGTATAGAGTAAGGTATATTTCAGTGTGTATGTATAGAGTAAGGTATATTTCAGTGTGTATAGTGTAAGGTATATTTCAGTGTGTATGTATAGTGTAAGGTATATTTCAGTGTGTATGGAGTAAGGTATATTTCAGTGTGTATAGTGTAAGGTATATTTCAGTGTGTATGTATAGTGTAAGGTATATTTCAGTGTGTATAGAGTAAGGTATATTTCAGTGTGGATAGAGTAAGGTATATTTCAGTGTGTATGTATAGTGTAAGGTATATTTCAGTGCGTATAGAGTAAGGATTATTTCAGTGTGTATAGAGTAAAGATTATTTCAGTGTGTATGTGTAGAGTAAGGTACATTTTAGTGTGTATAGTGTAAGGTATATTTCAGTGTGTATAGTGTAAGGTATATTTCAGTGTGTATAGTGTAAGGTATATGTCAGTGTGTATAGTGTAAGGACTATTTCAGTGTGTATAGTGTAAGGTATATTTCAGTGTGTGTAGAGTAAGGACTATTTCAGTGTGTATAGTGTAAGGTATATTTCAGTGTGTATGTGTAGAGTAGATGTATTTCAGTGTTTATCGTGTGAGCACCTCTGAGACATAGATCCCTCTCCTCAGCCCAGGGTGGTGAGGTAGACTCCTGAAATAGACATGTGATACAGCAACACTCTCTCTGTCTCCACACACACTCACACCAGTGAAGGCTCCTCAGAGGAGGAAGAGTAGGACCATCCTCCTCAGTGAATTTTATAAAAATAAAAATAGTGAAACATTTAAAAGTTATCCTTTTTAGGTAAAACTATACTAAATATATTCACGTCACCAAATAATTGATTAAAACACACTGTTTTGCATTTCAGTTCTACAGTAGCCTCAACAGCACTCTGTAGGGTAGCACCACGGTGTAGCCGGAGGAGAGCTAGCGTCCGTCCTCCTCTGGGTACATTGACTTCAATACAAAACCTAGGAGGCTCATGGTTCTCACCCCTCTTCCATAGACTTACACAGTAATTATAACAACATCCGGAGGACGTCCTCCAACCTATCAGAGATCTTGCAGTATGAACTGACATGTTGTCGACCCAATCAAAGGTTCAGAGAATTAATCTAGTACTGAAAGCATAAACTACAGCTAGCAAGCACAGCAGTGCACACAATCTTGTGAGTAGTTAACTCAAAGAGAGACAAAGACAATAGTTTAACATTTTTGAACAAATTCATTTCTTCAAAAATAAAGAAGCAAGAGAGAGAGTGAGAGAGAGAGAGAATAAAAAATAAAAATAACTTTAACTTACTTAGCTAGCAGATGCCGAGGGATGCTATGTTAGCTAGCTGGATATGAATATCCAACACAACACTGGAACTCTTCCAAGTCAAGGTAAGTTTTTGGTTTTACAAATTTATTGCAACCACAGCCCGCCGGTGTAACTGCTAAACTGTTTACTGACTGTACACTGTACTGCATGATTGTAGCCGGTTTACTAACGTGTTAGTTCTATTATCTATGTTGACTATGACGTTACTTTAGCTAATATGGTGACAACGATGTAGGCTGTATGTAACGGTTATGATATGGTTTTGCTTGGAAAGGTTTTTTTGCCTGGTCACATACAGCTGTTGTGTTGTGCATTGAAGTCCACAAGCAAAGGGAAAAGGTGAGAGGAAAGCGCATATATGCGAAAAAGAATACAACGTGGCTGCTATGAAACTGAACTGTGTTTACATGTGATCAGGGGTTTATTCATTCCGCCGATTCTGTTGAAAAACATTTCTTAAACGGAAGCAAACGGAACGAAACGGGGATAAACATACTTGCATTTGCTGAATAGAAACTCTCGTTTGCAACTGTTGGACTAATGATTACACCCTAGATCAGCTACTGTAGATGCAGGCAAGAGTGTGCAAGGGGGTATTGAATGTGTCACTGTCTGTCCATGTGTCACCGTCTGTCATCTCAAATTTTTCTCTCAACCTGTGTACATTTACGTTGTAAACTTTTATTTATAGGCTAGGTTGTAGCAACCTCATGATGGGTATTGGGAAATATCAAGTATCATGTAGTAGCCTAAACCTATGTTATATTGAACTGGGTGAACGGAATATGAAAGACAGTCATCCAATATACTGGAATAGAAATAAGGCCATGCTCATGAAAAAATAAAAGGTCCTCCCTCATCTTAAACGGCACCGACGGCCTCTGACTCACACATACAGTAACCTTGGACCAATATTAATACTCATTAGTCTATGTTAATTGCAAAACAAATAGCAGTCCTGTAATCCTATCAGCAGAATGTGGTTTTGGGAACACGCAAACAAGCACGCACGCACACACACTTTTCTTGAAAGTGATGTGAGAAAATGGGATGAAAGTTCTGCGGTGGTGGGTCTATTAACTCCCACTGTGTGACCTATCCAATAGAACCCCCCCACTGGACACAAACGTCAGTTCAATGTCTAGTTTTGATTTACATTTGGTTCAGTTGTCAACTAACATGAATTCAACAGGAAATCCACAAAAAGGGTCACCATGTCAATGGATTTAGGTTAAAAATTGGTGAAGAAAAAGACTAAATGCCCTTACGGTGATGACTTTTTGCTAATCCAATACATTTTCCACTTTGATTCAACTTCATCACATACATTTCTTAGGTTGAAATGACGTGGAAACAATGTTGGTTCAACAATAGTGGCACAGTCACTCATACACTGAGTATACCAAACATTAGGAACACCTTCCTAGTATTGAGTTGCACCCCTCCCCCTTCTGCCATCAGAACAGCCTTAAGTCGTCGGGGCATGGACGCTACAAAGTGTTGAAAGTGTTCCACAGGAATGCTGGCCCATGTTGACTCCAATGCTTCCCACAGT
Source organism: Salvelinus namaycush (assembly GCF_016432855.1). Taxonomy (NCBI): domain Eukaryota; kingdom Metazoa; phylum Chordata; class Actinopteri; order Salmoniformes; family Salmonidae; genus Salvelinus; species Salvelinus namaycush. Next base: position 24,910,365 of record NC_052344.1, on the reverse strand, counting down.
TGTGTCAAGTAGGCTGGATGTCCTTTGGGTGGTGGACCTTGATACAAACGGGAAACTGTTGAGTGTGAAAAACCCAGCAGAGTTGCAGTTTTTGACACAAACCTGTCACGTGATGGGTACCCGTGACGGGACCAATTCCCCTGGTCACTCCCACTCTCCCTCTCTGGCGCTTGACGTCGCCAGTTTATTCATTATTACGCACACCTGCCACCATCGTTACGCGCACCTGCACCTCATGAGGCTCACCTGGACTCCATCATCTTCCTGATTACCTCCCCTATATCTGTCACTCCCTTTGGTTCTTTCCCCAGGTGTTATTGACTCTGTTTCTGTGTTTCATGTCTGTACGCTACTTGTGTTTCTTGTGTTGTTCCATGTTCCGTTGTTTATTAAATTCCCTCCCTGTACTTGCTTCAGGATTCTTAGCGTACACTTGACATAAACCAGTGCGCCTGATACCTGCTACCATACCCCGTTCAAGGGCACTTCAGTATTCTGTCTTTCCCAATCACCCTATGAATGGCACACAATCCATGTCTCAATTGTCTCACGGCTTGAAAAACCTTCTTTAACCTGTCTCATCCCCTTGATCTACACTGATTGAAGTGGATTTAACAAATGACATCTATGAAGGTTCATAGCGTTCACCTGAATTCCCCTGGTCAGTCTATGTCATGGAAAGATGTCATGTTGGTCAGTCTATGTGATGTTCTTAATGTTTTGTAAACTCAGTGTAGATGTGGCATGTCTATGTCCAATAGGGAGGAGAAAGTGTCATACAGTACATGGATACTGGGCCAATAGCATCACCACATAATATAACCAATAACATTACCACATAATATAACCAATAACATTACTACATAATACAACCACATAATATAACCAATAACATTACCACATAATATAACCAATAACATTACCACATAATATAACCAATAACATTACCACATAATATAACCAATAACATCACCACAAAATATGACCAATAACATTACCACATAATATAACCAATAACATTACCACATTGCATAACCAATAACATGACCACATAATATAACCAATAACATTACCACATAATATAACCACATAATATGACCAATAACATTACCACATAATATAACCAATAACATAACCAATAACATTACCACATAATATAGCCAATAACATAACCAATAACATTACCACATAATATAACCAATAACATAACCAATAACATAACCAATAATATAACCAATAACATAACCAATAATATAACCAGTAACAAAACCACATAATATAACCACATAATATAACCAATAACATAACCAATAACATGACCAATAATATAACCAATAACATTACCACATAATAAAACCAATAACATAACCAATAATATAACCACATAATATAACCAATAACATAACCAATAATATAACCAATAACATAACCAATAATATAACCAATAACATTACCACATAATAAAACCAATAACATAACCAATAACATGACCAATAATATAACCAATAACATTACCACATAATATAACCAATAACATAACCAATAACATGACCAATAACATGACCAATAATATAACCAATAACATGACCAATAATATAACCAATAACATGACCAATAATATAACCACATAACATAACCAATAATATAACCAATAACATAACCAATAATATAACCAATAACATTACCAATAATATAACCAATAACATTACCAATAATATAACCACATAATATAACCACATAATATAACCAATAATATAACCACATAATATAACCACATAATATAACCACATAATATAACCAATAACATTACCACATAATATAACCAATAACATTACCACATAACCAATAACATTACCACATAACCAATAACATTACCACATAACCAATAACATAATCACATAACATAACCACATAACATTACCACGCAATATAACCAATAACATTACCACATAACATTACCACATATTATAACAAATAACATAACCACATAACATTACCACACAATATAACCAATAACATTACCACATAATATAACAAATAACATAACCACATAACATTACCACGCAATATAACCAATAACATTACCACATAACATTACCACATAATATAACAAATAACATTACCACACAATATAACCAATAACATACCCACAAATGATGAAGTGGATTTCCTCATAAAACCCTGAAATACTGTATACTAGGCCCAAGAACACCAAGTTAACCTGCCTAAATGACTACCGACCCGTAGCACTCACGTCTGTAGCCATGAAGTGCTTTGAAAGGCTGGTCATGGCTCACATCAACACCATTATCCCAGGATCCCTAGACCCACTCCAATTTGCATACCGCCCCAACAGATCCACAGATGCAATCTCTATTGCACTCCACACTGCCCTTTCCCACCTGGACAAAAGGAACACCTAAGTGCGAATGCTATTCATTGACTACAGCTCAGCGTTCAACACCATAGTACCCTCAAAGCTCATTACTAAGCTAAGGACCCTGGGACTAACCTCCTCCCACTGCAACTGGATTCTGGAATTCCTGATGGGCTGCCCCCATGTGGTAATGGTAGATAACAACACATCTGCCTTGCTGATCCTCAGCACGGGGGCCCCTCAGGGGTGCGTGCTCAGTCCTCTCCTGTACTCCCTGGTCACCCATGACTGCATGGCCAAGCATGACTCCAACACCATCATTAAGTTTGCCGACGACACAACAGTGGATCCTGGAATACCTGATGGGCTGCCCCCATGTGGTAATGGTAGATAACAACACATCTGCCACGCTGATCCTCAGCACGGGGGCCCCTCAGGGGTGCGTGCTCAGTCCTCTCCTATACTCCCTGTTCACCCATGACTGCATGGCCAAGCATGACTCCAACACCATCATTAAGTTTGCCGACGACACAACAATGATGAGACAGCCTATAGGGAGGAGGTCAGAGACCTGGCAGTGTGGTGCCAGGATAACAATCTCTCCCTCAACGTGATCAAAGGAGATGATTGATCAAAGGAGATGATTGTGGACTACAGGAGAAGGAGGACCGAGCACGCCCCCATTCCCATCGACGGGGCTGTAGTGGAGCAGGTTGAGAGCTTCAAGTTCCTTGCTGTCCACATCACCAACAAACTATCATGGTTCAAACACACCAAGACAGTCGTGAAGAGGACACGACAATGCCTATTCCCTCTCAGGAGACTGAAAAGATTTGGCATGGGTCCTCAGATCCTCAAAAAGTCCTACAGCTGCACCATCGAGAACTTATTGCATCACCGCCTGGTATGGCAACTGCTCGGCCTCCGACCGCAAGGCACTACAGGGTGTACGCATTGTCCTACCCCCCACCCCCATTTTTACGCTGCTGCTACTCTCTGTTTATTATCCATGCATAGTCACTTTACCTCTACCTGCATGTACATATTACCTCAATTACTTTGATTGACTCTGTACCGATACTCCCTGTATACAGCCTCGCTACTGTTATTTTATTGTTGCTCCTTAATTATTAGTTATTTTTCTGTTTTTCTTTTCTTTATTTCTTTTTTACTTCAGATTATTTGAGTAAATACTTTCTTAACCCTTATTTGTCTTAAAACTGCACTGTTGGTTAAGGGCTTGTAAGTAAGAATTGAGAACTGTAAGGTCTACCTACACCTGTGGTATTTGGCGCATGTGACAAATACAATTTGATTTGATTAGATATATCCCTCCTTGCTCTTCATTTAGTGGTGATAGAACACAGTGAAGGTCACTGGGAGAGAGAGAGAGAGAAAGAGAGAGGGGGGAGAGGGAGAGAGCAAAAGAAAGAGAGAGAGCGAGAGAGAGAGAGAGCGAGCGAGCGAGCGAGCGAGCGAGCGAGAGAGAGAGAGAGAGAGAGAGAGAGAGAGAGAGAGAGAGAGAGAGAGAGAGAGAGAGAGAGGGATGATGGCAGGTAGAGGAGTGTGATTCTGGTGTGGTTAGTGTGACTCAGCTGTGATGAGAGAGAAGAGAACAGAAGGAGAGAAAGGGAGAGGAGGGAGAGAGAGGAGAGGAGGGAGAAGGATGGAGAGGTAGAGGGAGATAATTGAATTTCGATCCCAGTTTGTTGGTTCAATAGAAAATCACAAAACCATTACATGTTGCACTCATCGCAGTGAGAGAGGAGGAATTGGAGTGAAGAAAGACAGGAAGAGAAGAGAGACTGGGGGTGAATGATAGAGAAGAGAGAGAAGAGAGACTGGGGGAATGATACAGAAGAGAGAGGAGAGACTGCAGGGAGTGATAGAGAGAAGAGAGAGAAGAGAAGAGAAACTGGGGAGAATGATAAAAAGAAGAGAAACTGATTTCTTCTCTGTGTAACACACAGGTTGACATTGACAATCTGAAAAAGAGAGAGAAAGAGAGAGAAAGAGAGAGAAAGAGAGAAAGAGAGAGAGAGAGCTCTGCTCTACTCTGTTCTCTGCTCTGTTCTGCCTAACCTGCCGTTGCCTTGGCAATGTCCATGTGCCACTAACATTCCGCCGGAGCATGCAGAGAAAAGAGTGTGACACACGGTCTGTGTGTGTGTCAGAATGGAGAGGTAATCGCAATGAGGGTTTATGTGTGTGTATTTGTGGGTGTGAGTGTGCGTCAGTGAGGGGAGGGAATTACTTAGTGTATCTGTGTGTTTATGTATGTATGTCTGTGTGTGTGTGTGTGTGTGTGTGTGTGTGTGTGTGTGTGTGCTTTCCCGTGTGTGTGTTGTGTAGCATTTGTGCGTGTGTGTGTCAGCGGGGAGAGGGAACCATAGAGGAGCACTGAAAGGAGTTTGTCCACGGGCAAGCAGGGAGACACACTGCCCAGAGGGCAGGAGTGAGAGGCAAAACAGCAGGAGAGGAGAGGAGATAAAGAGAGAGAGAGAGAGAGAGAGAGAGAGAGAGAGAGCAAGCCAAGCAAGTGAGAAAGGCTAGCAAACCCACATTCATGGCCATTTACAAGGTTCAAACTCCACACACAAGAAAATTCAACAGAGATATGTTGTTAGCTTGTTAAACGGTTGTTAATGTCAGAATCTCTTGAGGGTTTGCAGAAGGCATGTTCAGTTTATAGGCACGACACGTACAAAACTGCTAAATGTTAAACCCCCCAAAATGAAAAGAATAGACAGTCCTAACAAGGAATGTAAGACCAACACATTTGTGTTGTGTTAATGCTCCTGCCATTATTTCTGAAAGGAGCTGTCTCAAAGACAAATACCCATTCAAAATAGAGATGCCACACATGAGTAGAGGCCATGATGAAGTCCCAGTAACTCTGCTGACTAGGTGATGAGTTAATGGTTATTCATCCATCAGAGGAAAGGTCTGTATAGATAACACAATAATAGGATCACACTGTGTACTGGAGTGAGTAGTCAAGCATGACTGGTTCTATCATCAGTCTGCTTCATCCTCTCTCTCTCTCTCTCTCTCTCTCTCTCTCTCTCTCTTTCTCTCTCTATCATCTCTCTCCACCCCTCCCCCTCTTTCTCTCCCATCTCTCTCCCTCTCTCTCTCCCCCTTGCTCTCCCTCTCTCTCCCCCTCTCTCTCTCTATTTCTCACTCTGCATCTCCTCCCTCCCTCCCTCCCTCCCTCTGGCAGGCTAGGTCTGTAAGCTGCTGATGCAGGAAGTTCAAGAGGACGTTTATACGAGCCGCTGAGCTGACACCCAGTATTTTCCGCTCAACAACGTTTTAAACCATGTCTCAAATTAGCAGAGAGCTGATCCAGGGTGAGTGTGTGTGTATGTGTGTGTGTGTGTGTGTGTATCTACATTTCTCTCTTTTTCTTTCTGTGTGTATGTGTGTGGGTGTTACTGTATTTGTGTGTCATTGTATGTGTGTGTGTGCGTGTGCATGTGTGTGTGTACGTGTGTGTATGTGTCAGTGTATGTGTTTCAGAGACCTGGTAGCTCCTACAAGACCCCATGTAATGAGAAGCAGGCCAACCTGGTTACTCTAACAAGTTCTGAGATATTGTATAATGGTCTAGCCCTGAATGCTGATTGGCTCACAGCCATGGTATATCAGACTGCATACCAGTATGACAAAGCATTTCATTATACTGCTAATTACGTTGCTAACCAGTTTATAATAGCAATAAGGCACCTCGGGTGGTTGTGGTATATGGCCAATATACCACAGCTAAGGGCTGTATCCAGGCACTCTGCTTTGCGTTGTGCGAAGAACAAACCTTAGCCGTAGTACATTGGCCATATACCATACACCCTCATGCCTTATTGCTTAATTATACACTTGCTTTGGAAGGTTCTAGTCTATTTAATGACATTCTATTACCTGGATGTTTTGGAAGGTTCTAGTCTATTTAATGACATTCTATTACCTGGATGTTTTGGAAGGTTCTAGTCTATTTAATGACATTCTATTACCTGGATGTTTTGGAAGGTTCTAGTCTATTTAATGACATTCTATTACCTGGATGTTTTGGAAGGTTCTAGTCTATTTAATGACATTCTATTACCTGGATGTTTTGGAAGGTTCTAGTCTAGTTAATGACATTCATTTACCTGGATGTTTTGGAAGGTTCTAGTCTATTTAATGACATTCTATTACCTGGATGTTTTGGAAGGTTCTAGTCTATTTAATGACATTCTATTAATTGGATGTTTTGTGCCAATGTTCTATTTCAGCAGATAACTTTCCCCCCCCACTGAAACCCACAAGAAGCAAAGCTATGGTGCAGAGTAGGAGTGCTGATATAGGATCAGGTCCACTTGTCCATGATCTAAAAGGCAAAACTGACACCAGATCAGCACTCCTACTGCGAGAAATTTGTCTGCACAATAGCACTGGCATATCGGTCAGTGCATAAACTGACTGAACGAACTGTAAATGAAAATCAACAAAGCCACTGTAGTTGATATACAGTGTAGTATCCTTCCCCATACACACTGGTCTACCATGCTGGATTTGTCACCATTGAATAAAATGTGTGGGTAAGCTGGTTTATCCCTGCAGATACACCAATTGAGATAATAACAATAAGGATTCTCTGGGGAGGGAAGGAGCGAGGGAGGGGGAAAGGGAGAGAGAGACAAAGAGAGAGCGAGACAGAGAGAGAGAGAGAGAGAGACAGAGAGAGAGAGAGAGAGAGAGAGAGAGAGAGAGAGAGAGAGAGAGAGAGAGAGCGAGAGAGAGAGAGAGAGAGAGAGAGTCGGGTCAGGGTGGGGCAGGTGGATCCAGCTTTCCAGGATGATGTCATAGGTCTCCCTGTATTGTGTGTTTGGAGGGATTAGTGTGCCGGGGCAGCTGGGGGATTCAGGACACATCAGCAGCTTTCAACCAACATGGCGAGCGGGGGCCATGTCCCCAGAGACCCATCATTACAGAAGAGAGAGGAGGGTTGGAGGGGTGGAGGGGGAAGGAGAGGCGAGGATGGAGGGATGATGACTATTATTCAAATAGGAGAGAAGGAGAGGTACAGTACAGGACTGCGACAGAGGTAGATACAGAGTGGGGTAGAGAGGGTAGAATAACACTATACCAGGGTAGAGTACTAGCCATTCGCTATGGAACAGCGCACTTTTCAATTGTTGAATAGAAATTTCAGTTCAACTCCTCAGTTAAATTGAATTGGTACCAACCCTGCTGTTCTGCAGTTCTACTCTATTGTTAACACCCATTAATGCAGGACTTGAATGAACTGGAATTCTAATTGAGTCTACATCTTCTGTTCACCTTATACCTGACTGCTGTTCCTCTTTTCAGACAGACACAGAGAGAATGCCCCCTCTCCCCTCTGGCTGTATCTTTCAACGGGCTGAAACCCCCACAGAGGGAGGGCCGGACGGGGAAAAGAACAGCAATGTGTCTGTCCCAGTGTTGACATGGGTGCCTGGACTGCATGTGACACATGACACGCTCTCATTGAGCAACGGAAACATGACGTAAGGGTCACTGCCAGACAACGAAAAGAGAGAGAGAGAGAGAGAGAGAGAGAGAGAGAGAGAGAGAGAGAGAGAGAGAGAGAGAGAGAGAGAGAGAGAAAGAAAGAAAGAAAGAAAGAAAGACAGACAGACAGACAGACAGACAGACAGACAGACAGACAGACAGACAGACAGACAGACAGACAGACAGACAGACAGACAGACAGACAGACAGACATAGAGAGAGAGACACAGACAGACAGACAGACAGACAGACAGACAGACAGACAGACAGACAGACAGACAGACAGACAGACAGACAGACAGACAGACAGACAGACAGAAAGAAAGAAAGAAAGAAAGAAAGAAAGAAAGAAAGAAAGAAAGAAAGAAAGAAAGAAAGAAAGAAAGAGAGAGAGAGAGAGAGAGAGAGAGAGAGAGAGAGAGAGAGAGAGAAACTATGAGAAATAGAGATTCCTCTTACCATCTAGGGACAACCTGCTTTGAACTTAATCTGTGAGGCCTATTCAATCAGAACTGGTGGGATTGAATGGACTGATTGAATAGCTAGAAACCTCATTCTGGGTTTCTGGCTATTTCAAAATGTGTTCATTTAGACATATCCTCCCAACCTCTTTACGATTTAGTATTAAATAAAGCCATCTTTATTCAACCCATATTCAAGCATTTTATCACGGCTCTGTCCGTTATAAACTCTGTCAGTGGTAACCTCCACTCTCCTGTGTGTGTGTCTTCAGCTGTGTGTGTGTGTTCAGTTGAGATAATGACGGATGTGGCAACTCTAGACAGCAGGCTGAGCTGAGGCCACGCCCCAGGGGCCAACGCAATGCATGATGGGACTGATGGTTCGCGGCATGTTTGAGTCAATCCAGGCCACTGATGTCAAAAGCACAGAGTTGCCATGCCAATCAACACAACACTAATAACACTCTCAGATGGGAATTGTGGGGAAAGCTCAAGATACTGATGGTAAAAGTGGTCAGAGCGCCCAGACGGACTTAGAACTGGGTTGTTTCTGGCTTTTCCCAGTGTTTCTGTGGAGTTCATCCAGAAGGTGGGGAGACATTGGATACCTGGAAACAAACACATTTTAAAAATGTCTACTATGTCTTGTTATGTGTGTATCAGAGAGGGTGTGAGTGACTGTGGTCTGTCACACGCGGCTATTTATTCATTGTGTTAGCAGTGGAGTTCAAATGAGTGTACATCCATGCAGCAGATTTTACTGGTAGGCTGTTACTAAAATATCATGCACTAGGAGACTAGAGAAAGGATGTCAACAAGAGCTGTGTTTCACAAACCACATTTCAAACTGCTGGGTCGGCGCTTTCTGGTTGTTTTTAGAGAGCAGGAAGGCCTCAGTGTCAACGTTCTCTAGTCTACGTCTATGGTGTTTCCCAAACCACTTTTAAAAATACCTCCAGGCCGTTCCATGTATTTGATCTGTTCCAGTACAAGCACACCTCAGCTAATGTTTGATATTTAGCTGACTAGGTGTGCTTGTACTGCAATAGATCAAATATGTTGAACTGGCAGAGGGTACTCGAGGAGAGGTTTGGGAAACACCATAGGAGTAGACGAGAGAACGTTGACACTGAGGCCTTCCTACTCTCTAAAAACAACCAGAAAGTGCAGAGCCAGCAGTTTTGAGGAACTGAGAATATGATGTGGAACTGTTTCTGTCACACAGCAGCAGTTTCCACACACTCATAACAACACTGAATGAGAATCACATTTTGGTAGCGTTCCACTCCTCAAGAGTCGCTCCAATTATAAATAACACCATTTTACATAAACACCTTTTATGAGGTCTAGTAAGTTCAAGGAGGGCTTGTTTTGATTAAAGTGATTTGCGTGTGTGTGTCCGTGCATGTGTGTGTGTGTAACCACGTTGAAAACTTCATAGTGAGTGAGAGACAAGTGATACTATCACAGGGTTCCACTTCCTCTCCACAGGACCATCTTCCTGTTGTGTTGCCATGGCGCTCCACACAAAGACAGACAAGTTATTCACCTCCAGGAAGCCATAAATAAGTGATTGGCAAGTGGCTTAATCAGCCCCCCCCAGGTTGCCTGGCAATTCCACAGCCGACTATAAATAACTCATTACGCTAATTATCCCATGTGTGCGCAAACAACCAGGTTAGTGCAAACACACTCAAGCATGACTCTGGGTCTGCTATTGACGAGCCACATGGTCGCCTATCAAGCTAGCTAGCCCCTGCCAAGGCAATGGTGCAAAGCTGCGAGTTGTCACTGCTTCCTGCTAACTTTTGGTTCATTCCCTAATCAAAGCCAAAAGTGCCGCCTATCAAGCAAGCTGTCTCATGTCAAAGAGCTATGTCGCTAAGACCCTTTAAGGTACCAGGGCAATAGGACAAAGCAACAGTTTGTCACTGCTTCCTTTTGGTTTATTTAAAAAAGTCTTTGACCCAAAATGGCCACCTATCAAGCAACCTTCCTCCTTTCAGAGCACTGATGTTGCTAAGGTAATCCCCTGCCAGGGCAATGGTGCAAAGCAGCTAGTTTTTACTGCTTTCTGCTAGTTCATTAAAAACACTTTCAGCCAAAATGTCCGCCTTCAAGTTGGGCTCCTAATAATAAACTGTGCTGCTGCTGGGTGTGAGGGTGATCCGTTGTGACACGGGCCAATCAGGGCTCTATAAAGAGTGACAGGCATCCCGCGGAGAGTTTGACACCTATCAATACCGCTCTCTTCACTGTGATGAGAGAGCCTGCCTGCCTGGGAGCGACAAGGGATTACTGATGGCACTCGAGTGGAGGTTTGGAGAAAGAGACTCTCTCTGCTCTCTGCTCTCAACTAAGATGTAGTACTTTCTTAATGAAAGCCAGTGTACCTTGACTTCTCCTCTTTACACTTTCCATCAATAGCACTCTAGCATCCATCCATCCGTCTCTCCGTCCGTTCCGATGAGTGGTGCGTCTGAAAGTTCTTAATGACAGGAAGTGCTGACAGGAAACAAGGTTCAAGGGGAGCCGTGACGTCGGCGATGGGAGGGTGCAGTGTTTTAAGAGGACGCTGTCATGACACTGCTATTATTGTCTAGTTCCGCTATTGACCCAACAAAATGGACACAAACGCAGTGTAGGGAAACACAGAGCACAGCAGATATAAAGATGTCACACACGTAGTACCGTGAACTAATGGACGCAAGGGGAGTAAGACGTCGACTAATTGTGTCGGTGCATTTATCTAGAGCGTACACCCAAAGGAATGCTGCCACAACCAAATGAAAAGCAGTTCCTGGTAAAGAACCTTTTAGTGGCGCTTACAGTGGGAAAGTGGCTGTTCCTCCCGTTCCCTAGCATCCAGGAGAGTAGTGGGTGTTAGAGTACAGCTATTATGGATCACTAGCACTAATGCTAGCCCCTCTCTCCACGTTCCCTCCCCACTTATCATCCTCCCTCCCCGAAAACACTTCAAAAGAAAGACGAGACTATGTATAGGTCTGGAACTGCATCAATCAGTCCTCTTTGAGATAGGCCAACGAGTTGTATTCTGCTGTTTCTACGCCTCCAGGCAGGGAGTTTTAGGTTGTTTGTGGATAGGTTTGGCTTAATGAATCAAAGGTTGTACCAATGGGCAGGGGTACATCTACGGAATACATTGAGAGGTTTTAAGGATTTAAGAGGTTTTAATATTCTAGATCCATTAGGTGCTCAAATGTAATTGTTTAGGGGAAACAAGCAGATTTTCGCATAGGTAGTAGTGTATGTTGTCTTGAAGGGGTCACGTTTAGAAGCTATATTTATATTACTCTACAAAAAACAATGAAAAAATTGTCTTGAGTTGAAACATCCGGATAAAAAGTAGTTTTAATAAAACCTCAAGTGTTTGAAGGATCCTTTACAATGATATTAAATAACTGTCAATTAACAGTGCCACAATATGCCTGTCTTGTTGAAAAACACATCGACTCGACCCTATCACGACCCAACAATTTACCCACTCATCTGGACCCAATCACAGCTCTGTATTATACTGGTATTGACAGACAGAAGGTACAGAGCCATACTGGTATTGACAGACAGAAGGTACAGAGTCATACTGGTATTGACAGACAGAAGGTACAGACTCATACTGGTTTTGACAGACACACAGAGTCATTGTGGTATTTACAGACAGAAGGTACAGAGTCATACTGGTATTGACAGACACACAGAGTCATACTGGTATTGACAGACAGAAACCACAGAGTAATACTGGTACTGACAGACAAAAGGTACAGAGTCATACTGGTATTAACAGACAGAAGGCACAGAGTAATACTGGTACTGACAGACAAAAGGTACAGAGTTATACTGGTATTGACCGGCAGAAGATACAGAGTCAAACCACTCAATAATCACTTGGGTCTGTGCGACTGAGATGAAGCAGTCTACACTGGAGATCACATGGTTACATTCGCTGCGTCAGTCAACATGCTGTAACCCTTATAGAGGCACTCACACGTACATGGACACACGCAACACACACACAACACACACACAAAATGTACTGTCTGAAGGAAAGTATAGCTTTTGGCATGACATTTGTGCGTTGTGCAACATGATGAACCATGAATAATGTATCAACTCAAATACTACATACAGGATATGAGAAATATCAACGGTTAATCACTTGTCCAATCAGGCCCTCGTTTTGACAAGCCCATGGCATCCACTGGAAAAATCAAATGATGTCATACATTCATAGAAAATATAGCTTTATAAACTGTGTGATTCGAGCCCTGAATGCTGATTGGCTTACAGCCGTGGTATACCAGACCGTATACCATGGGTATGACACAACATTTATTTTTACTGCTTTAATTATGTTGGTAAGCAGTTTATAATAGCAATAACGTACCTCTGAGTTTTGTGGTATATGGTCAATATACCACGGCTAAGAGCTGTATCCAGGCACTCCACGTTGCGTCGTGCTTTAGAACTTAGCCGTGGTATATTGGCCATATACCACACCCCCTCGTGCCATATTGCTTAATTCTATCACAGGAAGCTGTTGAGGGGAGAACAGCTCATAATAATGGCCAGAACAGAGCAAATGAAATGGCATCAAGCACATGGAAACCATGTGTTTGATGTATTCGATACCATTCCACTGATTCAGCTCCAGTCATTACCACGAGCACGTTCTCCCACATAAAGGTGCCACCAACCTCCTGTGATTTTTATATAGCAAATTAAACATAATAATACCATTTGATTTGATTTGAAAATAAGCCATTTAGTTGACACTTTTATCCAAAGCCACGTATAGTCATGCCTGCATAGATTTTACATATGGGTGACCCACAATCCTGGTGGTGCAAGCTCCATGCCACCTGAGTCATACAGGACCACAGACAGTCCAATTGATGTTCAGAAACGATGAACTTAGAAACCATCCAATAGTATGCCTCATTCAACTGATGGATTTCTGTGCAGATGATTTCTATACATACTGTATCATTAGTATACAGTAGCACTTTTTATAAACATGACTGCCGTATCATTCAATTTATATGGTAAAGACACCATTGAATAGTAAATATGCACATATGTAGAAATTCTATGGAAAGATAGTCATTGGCAAATAACTCTATAAAAAATGTGTATCACCTTAAAGGAATGCAGTCTTCCTGTAACCTTTCCTTGGCTAATTGAAGAGGTTAAAAAGTTTTGTCTCCATTTTAGGACATCCTCTGAGACGGAGGCTGTCCTACAGATGTAGGATCTTAATTTGATCACCCTGTTGCAGGATAACTTTCCTGAAATGCAGGAAATGTCAAACTTGTAGTGTATTTGAAAGTTAGTAAAAAGTTTCCACTTCCACTTAATTTCCACTTCTGCTTATAAAGTTAGTAATTTCCACTTTGAAATGTCATTCCTGATTTTCCACTACGAAAAATGTATCAACCCCTAGGAAAATGTCCACATACTGTATTAAGTCAAATTTCCTCTTGCTGCAGGATTATTTTCCTGCTGTAGCAAACTGGCTCAAATTAAGATCCTACATCTGTAATATGGACACAGTATGGTCAACATCACATCCCATTAGGATGCATGAAGGGGTATTATAACTGTTGTTTTATATCGCTGTGCAAATGAGCATTGATTTTCAATACATTAACACTAATTTAAACGGGGCTCATTCCAACACTTTCCCCATTTCATTGGCGATCACAAAAGCTTTGGCTAGCGTCACAATCACCATTACAAGTTCTTGTGTTTTGTGCGGTCTTGATGGATCTTTTTTTTTTTTTTTTTTTACAAATAGGCTACAAGCTTTTCGGGAAATGTAATATCTTTACGTTCTTCCACATGGAGGTAAACGAGGGCCTCGTCCCCCATTTCTTCTTAATTAACAAACAAACACTAAACGAGAGTCATCGGCATGACAACGGCCTAGGTATTCTAATTTATACAAGACATCCGTCATAGGTGCTGTGCAGTGACATTATATTGCCAGTGTCCCAAAGTACACCCTATTCCCAATGTAGTGCACTACTTTTGACCAGGGCCTATTGGGCTCTAGTCAAAAGTAGTGCACTATACATGTATAGGGAATAGGGTGCCATTTGGGATTGACCCGTAGCTTCCCCCGGCCCTATTTTGGCAGGTTTCTAAATGACCCCAGGTGTATATGGATGAGATGAATAAATCAGAATGGCACACAGCCCACCAGAGAAATATCAATGTAGTCTTATTAATAGCCAAGGCAAGTGGACGAATAATTATCCAACCATACCGGATGACTTTATTACACCAAGCTGGCAGTAAACATACCACAAACATCACACAACTTATGAATAAACATCATATTCATAGCCAGGGTTACCAATCGTTGTGACTGTGTGATTTGTTAAATATAGCTCCTAAATACTATTGTAGACTGAAAGAATTAAAGGGAGAATTCAACGGTCAGCACGAACATTAACTGTATCTTAAACGTGCTCTTCTTGGAGGTATAGCCCAGTCATGACCATAAAAGCAGTTTCTCGCAAAGTTGCACAAATATTTCCATTTGATGTTTATCAAAGGGAGTACAAAAAAGCTGGGGGTTCGGGGGGTTGGATGAGAAACCAAAACCAAGCGTAGGGATTTCCTCTGCTCTTGCCAAATATGGTCTCGGTGCTATAAATAAGCATTTTCCACCCCTTGGTGAGCTTGTGCCACCAGTCAGTAGTTTTGGGCAGAGGGTCCCAGTTCAGTCGGAGGGTCTATCAAAAACATATCTCCCTGGGGGGGGGGGGGATATTTTTGGCCAGTCACTGACCTTAGCCTTAATCTCCCAGCATGCATTAGGATCCTTCACCGTGAAGCCGACCACGTTCGCCATCTGGCACCACCACTGCCTTCCCAGGGTGCACAGCAGT
Source organism: Salvelinus namaycush (assembly GCF_016432855.1). Taxonomy (NCBI): domain Eukaryota; kingdom Metazoa; phylum Chordata; class Actinopteri; order Salmoniformes; family Salmonidae; genus Salvelinus; species Salvelinus namaycush. The sequence continues at coordinate 24,895,081 of NC_052344.1, read as the reverse complement.
ACACACACAAAGCACCATGGGAGCAAGGAGGAGGATGCAGAGGAGGGAAACAAAGAGCGGTGGGCTTTGATGGAGGGGGGATGGAGCTAGAGAAGGAGGAGGAGGGGCAGGATTGGGAGGAGGAGGAGGAGCAGGTTGGGGAGGAGGGGGATGAGGGGGAGGGGAGGAGGGGGGTGGAGGAGGAGAAGGGGAGGAGGGGAGGAGGAGGAGGAAGAGGAGGGGGGATGGGGGTGGAGGAGGAGGAGGAATGGGGGAGGAGGGGGAGGATGAGGGAACGGGGGAGGATGGGTACATGTCCCAAAAAGGACTGCCTCTTTGGAAGACAAGAGAAAACAGTCATCAAAAGGTAATAGGCTCCTTCATGATAGGAGAGATAGCTGGTTATAGCTTTTCATCTGGTTAATGTTATACACATTTGAAGTGACAACATATCTAATCTCCTTTAGATATTATGAAGACAGAAGAGAACGGAGGTCTTGCTGTCAGCAGTGTAATCCAAAGGGTTTTTGTTAGAGGTGATGGGTGTGTCATATAGGTGAGAACCTCTGCCAGTGGAAATAGAGATGAATGAACACACGCACACGCACACGCACACGCTCACGCACACGCACACGCACACACACACACACACACACACACACACAAGTGACTTCGATGATGTCATTGCAACTCTCTCTTTCTCTCCCTCCCCGTCTCTAACCCACACACAGCTTATGACTTTGCGGAGGGTTGACAAAATACTGTAAACCATTGCCCAGATGTCAAGTCTTGGTGCAGGGCATTTGTACCAGAACATTCTGTGTTTTGTAGGAAACTAGGAAGAACAGAATAGCACTTTTCCACAAAGGGTGCAAAACCATAGCTTTTTTCACTTAGCCTGTATCTGTAACACATTTGCAATTTTGTGTTTTTCCAAAATAAAACAATGAAAAACCCTGTTTCCATCAACACTGAATTCTCTCTGTGTATGTATGGTGTGTGCTCTTCTATCTTCAAACCAGGTGGGAAAAGGCTGTGTGTGTGTGTGTGTGTGTGTGTGTGTGTGTGTGTGTGTGTGTGTGTGTGTGTGTGTGTGTGTGTGTGTGTGTGTGTGTGTTAGTGAGCATGTGAGTGTGTGTATGTGTGTATATCTCACATAACATTTGGGGTTAAAGTTAATGCTTGGAAACCTCAAACACCAAACAACCAGAATAATACCAACACACTTCGCCAGACAGTGTTTCATCGCCTGATATGTTTCACACTATTCTTCTTCCTCCTATTCCCTGCCAGTAAAGGCATCACAGAGGATCATCTTTTTAGACAGACCCATTTTCAACAAGATTCGCCCAATATAGCCCAGCATTGTATCAATTTACCTCAGATGGAGGACGTCTTTTCTTAGTCACAGTTTGACAAGCCGTCAGACACCTGGCTAGGTGCTGCACCACAGATATGTAGAGAGGGAAGAGGGGATGGAGAAAGCAAGGGAACAATGAGAAGAGGCACATACCCATGCAAACACACGCGCTCTCCTCTTAACACAAACGCTCTCCTCTTAACACACGCGCTCTCCTCTTAACACACGCGCTCTCCTCTTAACACACAGGCTCTCCTCTTAACACAAACGCTCTCCTCTTAACACACAGGCTCTCCTCTTAACACACAGGCTCTCCTCTTAACACACGCGCTCTCCTCTTAACACACAGGCTCTCCTCTTAACACACGCGCTCTCCTCTTAACACACAGGCTCTCCTCTTAACACACGCGCTCTCCTCTTAACACACAGGCTCTCCTCTTAACACAAACGCTCTCCTCTTAACACACGCGCTCTCCTCTTAACACACAGGCTCTCCTCTTAACACAAACGCTCTCCTCTTAACACACGCGCTCTCCTCTTAACACACGCGCTCTCCTCTTAACACACAGGCTCTCCTCTTAACACACGCGCTCTCCTCTTAACACACGCGCTCTCCTCTTAACACACACGCTCTCCTCTTAACACAAACGCTCTCCTCTTAACACACAGGCTCTCCTCTTAACACAAACGCTCTCCTCTTAACACACGCGCTCTCCTCTTCACACACGCGCTCTCCTCTTAACACACGCGCTCTCCTCTTAACACACAGGCTCTCCTCTTAACACAAACACTCTCCTCTTAACACACGCGCTCTCCTCTTAACACAAACGCTCTCCTCTTAACACACACGCTCTCCTCTTAACACACACGCTCTCCTCTTAACACACGCGCTCTCCTCTTAACACACAGGCTCTCCTCAACACAAACACTCTCCTCTTAACACACAGGCTCTCCTCTTAACACAAACACTCTCCTCTTAACACACGCGCTCTCCTCTTAACACACAGGCTCTCCTCTTAACACACACGCTCTCCTCTTAACACACACGCTCTCCTCTTAACACACGCGCTCTCCTCTTAACACACAGGCTCTCCTCTTAACACACGCGCTCTCCTCTTAACACACGCGCTCTCCTCTTAACACACGCGCTCTCCTCTTAACACACACGCTCTCCTCTTAACACACGCGCTCTCCTCTTAACACAAACGCTCTCCTCTTAACACAAACGCTCTCCTCTTAACACACAGGCTCTCCTCTTAACACAAACGCTCTCCTCTTAACACACGCGCTCTCCTCTTCACACACGCGCTCTCCTCTTAACACACGCGCTCTCCTCTTAACACACAGGCTCTCCTCTTAACACAAACGCTCTCCTCTTAACACACGCGCTCTCCTCTTAACACACACGCTCTCCTCTTAACACACAGGCTCTCCTCTTAACACACGCGCTCTCCTCTTAACACACAGGCTCTCCTCTTAACACAAACGCTCTCCTCTTAACACACAGGCTCTCCTCTTAACACAAACGCTCTCCTCTTAACACACGCGCTCTCCTCTTAACACACAGGCTCTCCTCTTAACACACGCGCTCTCCTCTTAACACACAGGCTCTCCTCTTTACACACGCGCTCTCCTCTTAACACACAGGCTCTCTTAACACAAACGCTCTCCTCTTAACACACACGCTCTCCTCTTAACACACACGCTCTCCTCTTAACACACACGCTCTCCTCTTAACACACAGGCTCTCCTCTTAACACAAACGCTCTCCTCTTAACACACGCGCTCTCCTCTTAACACACAATGAATGCCGATAATAACAGCTAACAGGGATTAGGCTACAGAAATAAGTGAAACATCATAAAGCCATGGAGCACACACACACACACACACACACACACACACACACACACACACACACACACACACACACACACACACACACACACACACACACACACACACACACACACACACACACACACACACACACACACACACACACACACACTTTAAGGCTTGACTCAACAGCCACTTGCATACCAGCATACCAGCTGTTGAGTCAAGCCTTAAAGTGTGTGTGTGTGTGTGTGTGTGTGTGTGTGTGTGTGTGTGTGTGTGTGTGTGTGTGTGTGTGTGTGTGTGTGTGACTTCTAATAATGTGTGATTGCTGATTACATCAATTTAATGCCTGGAACATGACTTCAATCAAAACACAAAATGCTAATGCAGTGTACAGATGGTTGATCTGGAATGATTTCCTTGCCAAACGTCCATCTATTTGTCTGTAAAATTCATTATGCGAGAAATGGTGGTGGAATTGCTTGTATGCGCAATTACTGATATAATAACCATCATGTCGAAGTAAACTTGGAGTCACAGGATGATATGTTGTGTGCTCCTCCCACTACGACTCGGGAAACCATACAGTTTATTAGGCTACAGATGAAATAAATGATGATGAACGTCACAGGGTGGTGAAAGTGCACGGTGATGAGCTGGATGATCCTTTCCAATACAGTTTTTTGCGATTGCTTACACACTTGTTGCGAAATTTGTCTCATTGTGTCAAAACTCAACACACAAGCCAAATAAGACACAACACTTGGAGATAAACATGTCACTTCTATGTCAAAATGAAATACTCTGCAATCAAAACCTAACAATCCTTTTTCAAAATGGCATTTTTGCAACAAAATGATACACACATGCCCCATTTGAATTACTCTTTCAAAGCAGCAACAACACACTGATGTCTTTAGTACCTTTTTCATTTTCTCATACAGGATTCTGTGAAAGATTGTTCCAGTAGGGTACATCTACTCACATTTCAATGAACAGAAAAATAGAAAGGCTTCATAAAAAAATATATACAGCTTATTTTTTTGCCATTGCAGGTTTTTACAACAACAAAAATGTTAATAAAAGTAGAATTACAGGACAGTAATCAATACAATATGTTACTAAACTCATGGGAAAAAAATTATTACAGTAAAATTATTTGTCATTTTATAGTATAGTATATAAGGGATGGGGTGGATGGTTTATGGATCCCGCCTTCTGTTAGGGTCTGGCCACATCACCTCATCCACATCACAAGCAATGTCATCCCTGGCTAGGCAACGGGGAGAATATTGCCTTGCCCCATATCCAACCCTGGACTGACCCCATCTCAATGTCTTCCATTGCTTGCAGAAGAGGCATGTGGTTGGCGGTCATACACTTTCCAACGCCAAGCCGAAAATAATTCCTCAATCGGATTGAGAAATGGGGAGTAAGGGGGCAAGTATACAACTGTGATGTTATTGTGGTTAGTGAACCAGTCCCTGACCAGAGCATCCCGGTGGAAACGAACATTATCCCAGATGACAACAAACCAGGGCTGCTCTGGTCCGTCCTGTACAGCTGCATTATGTAGTGCATCCAGACATATGATCATGTGTTCAGTATTGTAGGGACCCAGGGTGGCATGGTGATGGAGAACTCCTTGCAGACTAATGGTGGCACACAAGGGGATATTTCTCCCGTGCTGCCCAAGGACATTCACAACGGCTCTTTGTCCTATAACATGTCGGCCCTGACGCCTGGTTTTAGCCAGATTGAATCCAGCTTCATCAATGAAAATTAACTCATGAGGCTGTGCAGCTGCATCAAAGTCCAGGACTCTCTGTAACAGAAAATGCATACAGTGTACGTGAATATGTGTAACTCAAAACACAGGACTACAATGTCTACATTTTCACACAAGGATGGGGGTGGGGGGGCGGTTGGGTCAGACACATTCAGTCAAAAATAGAAGCTATAGGCAAGGCAGGTGCCCCCACAGACAACCCCCCCCCCCCCCCCCCCCCCCCCCACCCCCAGAATGGTGGCACCTGCCTAGGTCACATACTGCTTGTCTGAATGTATCTATGCAGTGCCAATAGGACACAATCTACTGCCATTACTGTATTACAGTATACTACAGTGACACTTACTTGCACGTAGTCATAGCGAAGGTCTTTGACTCTAACGCTGTTCCTCTCAAACAGAACCCTGTACAGCTGCTTCATCGTAAGTTGGTGTTGACGCAAGATGCAGCAGAGTGTCAACATACTGACACGGTTGATATTATGGAATGTTATGTGATCTGCGATGATTGGCTCTCGTAGTTGATGTAGGCGGATGGTGTTGTTTGCCAACACTAGGTTGATAATGGCCAGTTCCTGTTCATGGTGAACAGACGTTTCCTTCCACCCTCAGGAGGTCATCTGTTAGTTCTGTAGAAAATGCAAGAATATGATGTCATTGGTTCGGTTCTTTTTTACATACTGTACTGTCAACCTGTACACAGTAACATCAATACAGCACTATACCTATTTTTTTGTTCACTGAGGAGCATAGACTTAATATTGTAGGACTACATTGTATTGTACTGTGATGCAGAATGATGTGCAACAATTACATAGGTATAGTCTAATGTAGAAAGTTAAAAACATACAGTTGAAGTCGGAAGTTTACATACACGTTAACCAAATACATATAAAATCAGTTTTTCCCAATTCCTGACATTTAATCCTAGTAAAAATTCCCTGTCTTAGGCCAGTTAGGATCACCACTTTATTTTAAGAACGTGAAATGTCAGAATAATAGTAGAGAGAATGATTTATTTCCGCTTTCATTTCTTTCATCACATTCCCTGTGGGTCAGAAGTTTACATACACTCAATTAGTATTTGGTAGGATTGCCTTTAAATTGTTTAACTTGGGTCAAACGTTTCGGGGAGCCTTCCACAAGCTTCCCACAATAAGTTGGGTGAATTTTGGCCCATTCCTCCTGACAGAGCTGGTGTAACTGAGTCAGGTTTGTAGGCCTGCTTGCTCGCACACACTTTTTCAGTTCTTCCCACAAATGTTCTATGGGATTGAGGTCAGGGCTTTGTGATGGCCACTCCAATACCTTGACTTTGTTGTCCTTAAGCCATTTTGCCACAACTTTGGAAGTATGCTTGGGGTCAATGTCCATTTGGAAGACCCATTTGTGATCAAGCTTTAACTTCCTGACTGATATCTTGAGATGTTGCTTCAATATATCCACATAATTTTCCATCCTCATGATGCCATCTATTTTGTGAAGTTCACCAGTCTCTCCTGCAGCAAAGCACTCCCACAACATGATGCTGCCGCCCCCGTGCTTCACGGTTGGGATGGTGTTCTTCGGCTTGCAAGCCTCCCCCTTTTTCCTCCAAACATAATGATGGTCATTATGGCCATACAGTTCTATTTTTGTTTCATCAGACCAGAGGACATCGCTCCAAAAAGTACAATCTTTGTCCCCATGTGCAGTTGCAAACCGTAGTCTGGCTTTTTTTTTTTTTTTGGCGGTGTTGGAGCAGTGGCTTCTTCCTTGCTGAGCGGCCTTTCAGGTTATGTCGATATAGGACTCGTTTTACTGTGGATATGGATACTTTTGTACCTGTTTCCTATAGCATCTTCACAAGGGCCTTTGCTGTTGTTCTGGGATTGATTTGCACTTTTCGCACCAAAGTACGTTCATCTCTAGGAGACAGAACGCGTCTCCTTCCTGAGCGGTATGACGGCTGCGTGGTCCCATGGTGTTTATACTTGCATACTATTGTTTGTACAGATGAACGTGGTTTGTAAATTTCTCCCAAGGATGAACCAGACTTCTGGGGGTCTACAATTATTTTTCTGAGGTCTTGGTTGATTTCTTTTGATTTTCCCATGATGTCAAGCAAAGAGGCTCTGAGTTTGAAGGTAGGCCTTGAAATACATCCACAGGTACACCTCCAATTGACTCAAATGATGTCAATTAGCCCATCAGAAGCTTCTAAAGCCATGACATAATTTTCTGGAATTTTCCAAGCTGTTTAAAGACTTAGTGTTTGTAAACTTCTGACCCACTGGAATTGTGATACAGTGAATTATAAGTGAAATAATCTGTCTGTAAACAATTGTTGGAAAAATTACTTCTGTCATGCACAAAGTAGATGTCCTACCCGAAATGCCAAAACAATAGGAGTGGTTGAAAAACAAGTTTTAATGACTCCAACCTAAGTGTCTGTAAACTTCCGACTTCAACTGTAACTGTTCTCCAGTCTAAATGTCCGTATTGCGACTCCGTGTTGCGACTCAGGTTGGGCTGGACTCAGGTTGGGCTGGACAGGTTCGGCTGGACTCTCTGCCCAGCCTCCCTCATCGTCAGGCCATGATTTATGACATGGTCCACCAAAGTGGCCCTAATGTTGTCGGAAACATGTCTCTGTCTATTGCCTGGTCCCGTTCTATGTTCTTGTCCTCCTCCTCCTCCTCCTCCCTCTCTTCCTCTTCCTCTCTCTCAGTGCCTCCATGTTTGCAAAGTTCTCACAAAAGAGGTGATCTTACCTGAGGTCTACTTGTAGTGCTGAGGCTCAGACTAACTGGTGTCATATGACTGTAGAAGTGTTTCATGTGTATGTGGGTGTTGCCAATTTCAGCTATGTTTTGCATTTTGAATAGAAGTATTTTCCCAATGATTGCAAGAGATTTCATTCTTGAACGAAGTGTCTAATGTAAGAAACAGTGTGTAGTGTTTTGCAAGTGTGTTGCAAGTAAAGTGCAAAGCAGAAAATGTGTTTGTACTTTTGGTATCTTTGTTAAAGGCATGGTTACAAAAGTTAAGGCTTTGATGCTTTTGTCTAAGCATTCACTTTCAGTGTGTAAGCAATCGGCAAAAACTGTAAATATCGAGGGTCTAATTTTGGTGACATGATGACCGAAAGCTTAGCTGCCATTTGACAATAATAAATCATATTTGGTCCATAATAATGCCATCATGTAGGCTATAATCTCACTGTATCTGTGAGCTGTTGGCTAGAGTGCAGGTACCAAGACCAGAATGGGCACATTAGTAATTTTAGTGACAAAACCATCAGCAGAGTTGAAAATGCAGTGGGAAACCAACTGAACTTGTCTTTTTTAGGCTGTATATGAGATTATCCCAACAGAAGTACTTTTTATATGCACGCACAGCCTGTGACGGATAACAAGTCAATTTGACGGAAACACATCTATGGTGAGAAAATTAGCATAGTGTTTTTATGCAGATTTAGAATATTCGCATTAAAATGTATCCCCAATAGGATGGAAACCTAGCTTGTTAAAGGCAATGACAAACGTAAGTCTATAGGAAAAAACACTTGGACAATGGTAAATAATGTATTGTGTCATGTTGGAGTCAAATAAGAATAGAATTGTCACGAATCCCGTTTCCTGAGTCTGTTTTTGCCTGTGTTCTGTCCTGGAGTGTTTTTCCGGTGTCCTGGAACGCACCCTGTCTGGTTGCCGGACGACGTAGCTAGTTGGGAGATCTCTGATTACCCGCACCTGTATCCCATCAGCTATCTGCACACCTGGTCCTGATCATCATCCCTCCACTTCATAAGCTCTGACCTGACATCCATTCCCTGCCGGATCGTTAGCCATGAACAGTATGTTGTGCCAGCGTATCAGCCTCCAGTTTGATAGAGTTTGTTTTGTTGTTTTGTACGTCTTGCTTGCCTTGAACTCACCTCTGTTTTTTTCTGTCTACAGTCATTCACCCGGAACACTCATCCCATCCCTACCTGGTCGTCGGTGACTTCAGTTACTTCCTTGGATCTGCCAATTCAATCCCATCAACTCACCTCCGCTGCCTGCTCCGCCACTTGGATTTTTCTATCACTACATTTAAACTTGTAAATAAATACTCACCTTCGTCTTACTCTCCTTTCCTGGTCTGCTTCTGGGTTCTACTTTAGAAAACCGTGACAAGAATATGTTTCTAAACACTTCTACATTAACGTGGGTGCAACCATAATTATGGATAGTCCTGAATGAACGGTGAATAATGATGTGAGAAATATCAATATTATGCATCTGTAACTTTCTCACTCATCATTAGCCACAATTCATACATTATTTACTATTAATTTCTATTGGGCACAAAATAATCTTAAACACAACCAAAACAAACAGCAAATGCATCTAATGTGCTCGGAATATGGGATCAAATACTACATTTTTTACTACTTTAACACACAAATTGGTGAATTTGTCCCAATTCTTTTGGACCCATAAAATGGGGGGACAATGTACAAAAAGTGCTGTAATTTCTAAACGGTTCCCTCAAATTAAAGCTGACAGTCTGCACCTTAATTAACCTCATAGTGATTGTAGTACAAAGAAAAAAATTGAAAAAATGAGTCACTGTCCCAATACTTTTGGAGCTCACTGTACGTGGTAAAACTCCTTGACTGATCTTCAGGTTCAAGTCTTGAAATGATGTCACACAGCAGTCAAATGTACTACACAAGCTGTATTCCTCCATTAATTATAATCCACATAATTATTTTCCTTCTGTAGCAACTGGCTCAAATGAAGATCCTACATCTGTAGAAGGAAACAACCTGAGAAATGGAGACTATATATGGCTGGCAGGTTTATTATGCAGGTACTAGGCTATACATAAGTGATTATGCAATACACTCACCCTCTCACACAGACATGTACACACCTTGACACATGGGCCTACAAGCATTCAGCCCAGTATCTCTGGCAGTCTTGAATAGGAGCAACATTAACTAGATTGAAGGTCTCTCCCTCTAGCTAAATGACATCGTCCATTGGAAAACTGAAGCCTTCCATATCAGCAAACAGATTGGAATACATGACCACAGCCTAGCATAGCACAGCTAGCATTACACAAGTCTTACCACACCGCATACAGCCTATCATAGCACAGCTAACATTACACAAGCCATACCACACTACATACAGCCTATCATAGCACAGCTAGCATTACACATGCCTTACCACACCACATAAAGAGTAGCAAAGCACAGCTAGCATTACACAAGCCTTACCACACTACATACAGCCTACCATAGCACAACTAACATTAGACAAGCCTTACCACACTACATACAGCCTAGCATAGCACAGCTAACATTAGACAAGCCTTACCACACTACATACAGCCTACCATAGCACAACTAACATTAGACAAGCCTTACCACACTACATAAAGCCTGGCATAGCACAGCTAGCATTACACAAGCCTTACCACACTACATACAGCCTACCATAGCACAACTAACATTAGACAAGCCTTACCACACTACATACATCCTACCATAGCACAGCTAGCATTAGACAAGCCTTACCACACTACATACAGCCTACCATAGCACAACTAACATTACACAAGCTTTACCACACCGCATAAAGCCTGGCATAGCACAGCTAGCATTACATAAGCCTTACCACACTACATACAGCCTACCATAGCACAACTAACATTAGACAAGCCTTACCACACTACATACAGCCTACCATAGCACAGCTAGCATTAGACAAGCCTTACCACACTACATACAGCCTACCATAGCACAACTAACATTAGACAAGCCTTACCACACCGCATAAAGCCTGGCATAGCACAGCTAGCATTACACAAGCCTTACCACACTACATACAGCCTAGCATAGCACACAGCTAGCGTTACACAAGCCTTTATTATTTTGTGTATCTTGCATTTTACTAGGCCATTAGCTATCTTTTAATTCCCGCTTAATGTTTTTACCTGTTTTTTAAGTATTTTTTTAATGGTTGCTCACAATGTAAAGCACTTTGTAATTTCTGTCTGTAAATGAACATCGCTCTACTTACTATTAGTGTAATTATTATTGTTATTATCATTATTAGCATAGCATAGCTAGCATTACACTAACCTAGCACAGGAGTTCCTCTTCTTAATAGGAAAGGCGAAGAGGAAAGCGATCTCACCACAGCAGGCACTGCTGCCAGTTACTGGCGCCCTGAGGGCTACGTTACATCACTACCTGTCGCTGTGCCACCACGGCTCATCCTGCTGATATTAACAAGTGTTAATGTGTTGCAATGGCCTGGTATCGCTGTTGGGACATATGTACCCTGCCTGCCTGCCTTTCTGCTTGCCTGCCCCACTGCCAACCACACACACACGCACGTGCACAGGTGCACACACACACACACAAAAACACGCCTGTCGTGCCCTGAGTTAAACTGTTAGTGCTGACAGAGTGGAATGCCAGGGTCTGTGGCCATCAGGGAGAGAGAGCGCGAGAGAGGCAGAGAGACAGAGTGGGAGAGGGACAGGGGGAGCAAGAGGGAGAGAGACAGAGGGGGGGGAGAGGGGGGAAGGGAGGGAGAGAGAGAGACAGAGAGAGAGAGAGAGAGAGAGAGAGAGAGAGGCAGAAAGACAGAGTGGGAGAGGGACAGGGGGAGCAAGAGGGAGAGGGAGAGAGACAGAGAGGGGGGAGAGGGAGGGAGAGAGACAGAGAACGGGAGATGAGGAGGGGGAGGGAGAGAGACAGAGAGAGGGAGAGAGTGGAGAGGGGGGAAGGGAGGGAGAGAGAGCGCGAGAGAGAGAGGGAGAGAGAGAGAGACAGAGAGAGAGCGTGGAAAGGCAGAGGGAGAGACAGAGAGACAGAGAGACAGGGGGAAGGAGAGGGAAAGAGACAAAGAATGGGAGAGGGGAATAGAGAGGGGTAGGAAGAGAAGGAGGAAGAGAGACAGAGACAGGGAGAGGGAGAGAGAGGTGGGAGGGGAGGAGAGGAGAGGGAGAGAGGGGGAGGGGGAGGGGGAGGGAGAGAGACAGAGACAGTGAGAGGGAGAGCGAGGGGGAGGGGAGAGGAGGAGAGAAGAGAAGAGGGAGAGAGGGGGAGGGAGAGGGAGAGCCGGGGGGGGGGGGGGGGGGGGGGCATGTAAAGGGAGAGGGAGAAAGACTGGAAACAAGCGCCCATAGAGGGTGGTAATAACACACACACACACACACACACACACACACACACACACACACACACGCACACACACACACACACACACACACACACACACACACACACACACACACACACACACACACACACACACACACACACATACAACGTGTCTCCCTACACACACCCATCTCTTGGGACAGCTCCAGCCATTCCAATTATTCCAAATGATCCCAAGAACCCTCCCCTTCCTATCCATCCTCTCCATCCTCCCACCACAGACAGTGATGGTTATTTTAATTGCCACCACAGGCAGCTTTGACTTCATGAGCATGATCTAACAGCTATCGCCGCTAATGACTATAATACCAAGGAGACAATGGGGCGAGCGAAGGGGGGGCTGACACTACTGTAATGGTTGTGTGTCTACATGGAGCACCACAGTGACAACACAGTGCCATTCAACATGTAGAGCAATGGGCCACAGCTGCTAGCCTGCTGCTGCTAACTATTTAGGAGCTAGCATGCTAACAAAGTAAAGAATCAAGTCACAACTGAATAAACCACAAAGTACCTATGCTGTCAATGGTTCTGAGAAGCGTACAGCTTTAGCTTCCTCTGGGTGATAACTCAACAAGCTTTAAAGAAACCAAACAAATACTAGCTGCAACATAATAATATATGTAATCTCCTTCTAAATGGTGCGAAGCCCCTTGAGAAACTTAATGACTAAGGGGAGAGAGAGCAGTGGTGCTTGGAATGACTTCTTCACACACATTAGTGTGATGGCGCTGGCTGTAAGAGTTGCAGCAGAGTGTTGATGTGTTATGACCCCCCCACTCCTCCACACACCCAGGTCCAAAGAGGTCATATGGAGTTCAATTGCAAGATAAACAGTCGTGAAGAGGGCACGACAAAACCTATTCCCTTTCAGGAGACTGAAAAGATTTGGCATGGGTCCTCAGATCCTCAAAAGGTTCTACAGCTGCACCATCGAGAGCATCCTGACTGGTTGCATCACTGCCTGGTATGGCAACTGCTCTGCCTCCGACAGCAAGGCACTACGGAGGGTAGTGCGTACAGCCCAGTACATCAACGGGGCCAAGCTTCCTGCCATTGTCACGTTCTGACCTTAGTTCCTTTTTTATGTCTTTATTTTAGTTTGGTCAGGGCGTGAGTTGGGGTGGGCATTCTATGTTTTGTAGTCTAGGTTTTGTATTTCTGTGTTTGGCCTGGTATGGTTCTCAATCAGAGGCAGCTGTCGATCGTTGTCTCTGATTGAGAATCATACTTAGGTAGCCTGTTTCCCACTATGGGTTGTGGGTAGTTGTTTTCTGTGTCTGTGTTTTTCCATACAGAACTGTTTCAGTCTCGTTCATTCTCTTTTGTTGTTTTATCATTCAGTGTTCAGTTGGCTTTCATTAAAATGGACACTTACCACGCTGCACATTGGTCCGATCTTTCATACTCGTCATCAGACGAGGACGAGTACCGTTACAGCCATCCAGGACCTCTATACCGGGCGGTGTCAGAGGAAGGCCCTAAAAATTGTCAAAGACTCTAGCCACCCTAGTCATAGACTAGGGTGAGTCATAATCACCCCATAAGGCTACCAAAATAGACATTGACATTTGGGGGGACTGATTTGTTATGGGGTTGCCTAACTCTCCCCCGGGCCCCTGTAATCTGAACCATTACCAATTGTGTAGCACCCACCTGGGTGATGCCAGGCGGCCATTTTGCTCCAAAAAGTTCACCACCATACCTACAAATGTACTGAATTCCCAGTTTACATGCAGGATTAGGCCTGCTCTTCTTTTCCACAGATGAGGCCGTGGTTCTATTCTCATTTTAGCCAAGGCAGTGCTGCTATGGCTAGCAATACCACACGAGACATCTGGAGCTCTCCAAGTCTGATGTTGTAGACATAACAGGGTCACAGCGGATAATCAATTATGTCTCTGTGTTATCCCTTCTGTCAAAACGGTGGGGGGATGAATATAAAATGGCTGTTGTGGCTATTGAGAATAGAATCCTGTGGGACTGTGTGCACCGCTGAGCTCAGGGAGGTTGGCAGCCAGACCTTGAAATCCATCATTACAGTTGAAGGGGGTGGGTAATTCAGTGAAGAAGAGGGGGCCGATTTTAAAACATATTGAAAGATTAATTCAACACAATATAATCTCAGAGGTCCGGTGCAGGAACTCGACCTTCGGGGATTGGAGATCCGTTCCTGACAAGGACAAGGATATGTGAATGTATCCACAGTGAGCACTTTGGTGCTGGTTTTTCTTATGAGGCTCCTGTGCCTCTATCTGTCCTCCTGACAAACCTCCACTGGGCCTGTGACCAAGCCTGTGGCAATAAAACTATTCAAACACTTTGAAACAACTTTTACATACTCCGGAATGGACGTCTTCTCAGCAGCATGTCTGTGAGGAATTCCCTCTTTCTCTATCTTCCTCTGGTTCTCTCTCTCTCTCTCTCTCTCTCTCTCTCTCTCTCTCTCTCTCTCTCTCTCTCTCTCTCTCTCTCTCTCTCTCTCTCTCTCTCTCTCTCTCTCTCTCTCTCTCTCTCTCTCTCTCTCTCTCTCTCTCTCTCTCTCTCTCTCTCTCTCTCTCTCTCTCTCTCTCTCTCTCTCTCTCTCTCTCTCTCTCTCTCTCTCTCTCTCTCTCTCTCTCTCTCTCTCTCTCTCTTTCGTTCTTTTATCTGTGTTTCCATGGTGCCCTCCAGCAGCAGAGGGACATGATTGCTTGCCATGATGAATCTTTAAGTGTGACATCAAGCCCAAGGGACAAAATGCACAGAAGGAAACTCTCTTTGAAACTCTCACCAGGGAATTGCTTTGTGTTAATCACAGGGTTGGGGACAACAGAGAGGAGAGGACAATGCCCCAATTCCATTAAAACAGGCCACCAGGCCCTGTCTCTCTTCCATTAAGATGCCAGGCTACCAGGCCATGTCTTTCTTCCAGGCCATGTCTCTTCCACTAAGATGCCAGGCCACCAGGCCATGTCTCTCTTCCACTTAGATGCCAGGCCACCAGGCCATGTCTCTCTTCCATTAAGATGCCAGGCCACCAGGCCACGTCTCTCTTCCATTAAGATGCCAGGCCACCAGGCCACGTCTCTCTTCCGTTGAGATGCCAGGCCACCAGGCCATGTCTCTCTTCCATTAAGATGCCAGGCCACCAGGCCACGTCTCTCTTCCGTTGAGATGCCAGGCCACCAGGCCATGTCTCTCTTCCATTAAGATGCCAGGCCACCAGACCACCAGGCCACCAGGCCACCAGACCACCAGGCCACCAGGCCACCAGACCACCAGACCACCAGGCCACCAGACCACCAGGCCACCAGACCACCAGACCACCAGACCACCAGACCACCAGACCACCAGGCCACCAGGCCACCAGACCACCAGACCACCAGACCACCAGGCCACCAGGCCACCAGACCACCAGGCCACCAGACCACCAGACCACCAGACCACCAGACCACCAGGCCACCAGACCACCAGACCACCAGACCATGTCTTGGAGTCCTTTCCTCTGAGTTTCTAACTGCTCCTGTTAAGCACATCCCTCTGTATGACTGCAAACTCCCTTCATTATTTACACACTTCTGAGAGCATGATTTATTCAGTGAGACCCAATTGCATTAACTATCTAAGCAGCTGAAACACACTGCAGAGGAGGAGGACACAGGCAGACACAAAGGAGAAACAGGCTGTGTGTTTGTGTGTGATTGTGTGAGACATAGCCCTAAGCCTAAGTTAGTGTCTCAGAGGTTGGCCAGTATATTGTAGGTAATGCCCAGGGGGATACTATAGCCACGACGCTTCAACAAAGACTAGAGCAAGTAGCCTAACTTATGGATCTAACACACTGCTCAGTCTCAGTGTTCAGAATCAGCACCCAAAGGCACACACTCAGGCGCCACACTGACACGCATGAGTACACATTTTCAGACAGACACAAACCCTGGCATACTCATACAACCGTAAACATGAACAAAGATACATTCATACATGCACACCTCTGTGAACTCGTACATTGCTACATATTGTTTTCGCTCTCTCTCTCTTTTCTCTCTCTCTTTCTCTGTCTCCCTGTCTCTCTGTGTCTGTCTCCCTGTCTCTCTGTGTCTGTCTCCCTGTCTCTCTGTGTCTGTCTCCCTGTCTCTCTGTGTCTGTCTCCCTGTCTCTCTGTGTCTCTCTCTCTGTGTCTCTCTCTCTCTCTCTCTGTCTCTGTCTCTGTCTCTCTGTCTCTGTCTCTCTGTCTGTCTCTATCTCTCTGTCTGTCTCTATCTCTCTGTCTGTCTCTATCTCTCTGTCTGTCTCTATCTCTCTGTTTCACTCTCTGTCTGTCTGTTTCACTCTCTGTCTGTTTCACTGTCTGTCTGTCTGTCTGTCTGTCTGTCTGTCTGTCTGTCTGTCTGTCTGTCTGTCTGTCTGTCTGTCTGTCTGTCTGTCTGTCTGTCTGTCTGTGTCACTCTGTCACTCTGTCACTCTGTCACTCTGTCTCTGTCTCTGTCTCTGTCTCTGTCTCTGTCTCTGTCTCTGTGTCTCTGTGTCTCTGTGTCTGTCACTCTGTCTCTGTGTCTGTCACTCTGTCTCTGTGTCTGTCACTCTGTCTCTGTCTCTCTGTCTCTGTCTCTGTCACTCTGTCTCTGTCTCTGTGTCTGTCACTCTGTTTCTGTCTCTGTCTCTGTCTCTGTCTCTGTCACTCTGTCTCTGTGTCTCTGTGTCTCTGTGTCTGTCACTCTGTCTCTGTGTCTGTCACTCTGTCTCTGTGTCTGTCACTCTGTCTCTGTCTCTCTGTCTCTGTCTCTGTCACTCTGTCTCTGTCTCTGTGTCTGTCACTCTGTCTCTGTCACTCTGTCTCTGTCTCTGTCTCTGTCTCTGTCTCTGTCTCTGTGTCTGTCACTCTGTATCTGTCTCTCTGTTTCTGTCTCTGTTTCTGTCTCTGTCTCTGTCACTGTCTCTGTCACTGTCACTCTGTCTCTGTCTCTGTCTCTGTCTCTGTCTCTGTTTCTGTCTCTGTCTCTGTCTCTGTCTCTGTCTCTGTCTCTGTCTCTGTCTCTGTCTCTGTTTCTGTCTCTGTTTCTGTCTCTCTCCCGCTCTCTCTTCAGATCAGCTCAGTGGAGAGCACTCTGCCATAATGAGCTGCTCCACTTTCACAGCAGATGGAAAATGTACAACACTTCCTCTCTTCTCTCCTTCGCTCTTCTCCTCCGCTTGCTCGCCCGCCTGACCATCCACCCATTAGCCAGGCCCTGGCCCGGCAGCACGCCACCCGTATCAGGTGATTGGGACAGGCACAGGAAGAGAGAGAGCAGGGGACTGAGGCAGTGGAAAAATCAACCTCACCCCTTCATCAATATTGCAGCTTTTACGTGGTGAAAACCAACACCAGCCAAACATATTCCATCATGTCATTGGAAGTGGCAATCAGATGCCATGCGTTGACATGCCAACATTGTGGTGACGCAAGGCACCTATCTATTATTTAAAGTTTCTAGGAGGAGGAGAGGAGGATAAGAGAAGTTTTGGAAAGAAGGAGGGAGTTCAAGAGTTACTAGTACCAAGGCGCATTATGGGCATGTGAGCCACAGAGCGTCACTTTGTCCCCAAGCTGAAACATGAACACCACCTCCGCCTGGTGACACAGGGGTACCTTACATTACACAGGGAACCAATCGAAACGTGTCACATAAAATACCTGCTACAGTATAATAAAGTAGAGATCTCCGCTAACTTTATCTCCTGGGGTTATTCTGCAAACACAAAGATTGAAAGGAGACTTGGTTTTCAATAATATGAAATAACTGACAGAATAAATCTTTCCAGGAGCCAACGTCTCAGCCAACACAGAGCACACAGCCCAGGGTTTATCTAGACAGATCTCTATAGGATACATGGCCAGCTGGGCCTGGGATTATAGTAGGGACATTTGACGACAGCGGTCAGTGGATAGTGGTCATTGGTGTGTGTCGTGTCTTTGACAACTTCATGACATGTGTAACACGGTCTGGTTGTGTTTGGAGGACGGAGAACATTCTATCTTCTTTTTGTTTCCTGGCCAGGTCATTTAGAAGGGGTTTGAAATTGTCAAGTGTGTGTGTGTGTGCGCGTGTGTGTGCATGCATAAGCACACAGTATGTGTGTGAACATGCACGTTTGAGCGCATGCATGCATCTGTGTCATACCATAGCACTCAGAGGGTTGCTCGCTAAGCACCTCTCCACAGCCTGTAACTTCTTCTGGCTGTTTAACCACGGCTTCACTCCTACATTCACTATGTAATCACACCAGTCACTCCTAAACTCGTTATGTAATCACACCAGTCACTCCTAAACTCGTTATGTAATCACACCAGTCACTCCTAAACTCGTTATGTAATCACACCAGTAACTCCTAAACTCGTTATGTAATCACACCAGTCACTCCTAAACTCGTTATGTAATCACACCAGTCACTCCTAAACTCGTTATGTAATCACACCAGTCACTCCTAAACTCGTTATGTAATCACACCAGTCACTCCTAAACTCGTTATGTAATCACACCAGTCACTCCTAAACTCGTTATGTAATCACACCAGTCACTCCTAAACTCGTTATGTAATCACACCAGTCACTCCTACACTCATTATGTAATCACACTGGTTTAACCATGGTATCACTCCTACACTCATTATGTAATCACACTGGTTTAACCATGGTATCACTCCTACACTCATTACATAATCACACTGGTTTAACCACGGTGCCACTCCTAAACTCATTACATATCACACTGGTTTAACCACGGTATCACTCCTACACTCATTATGTAATCACACTGGTTTAACCATGGTATCACTCCTACACTCATTACATATCACACTGGTTTAACCATGGTATCACTCCTACACTCATTACATAATCACACTGGTTTAACCACGGTATCACTCCTACACTCATTATGTAATCACACTGGTTTAACCACGGTATCACTCCTACACTCATTATGTAATCACACTGGTTTAACCATGGTATCACTCCTACACTCATTATGTAATCACACCAGTCACTTCTTCACTCATTACGTAATCACACCGGTTTAACCATGGTATCACTCCTACACTCATTATGTAATCACACCAGTCACTCCTACACTCATTATGTAATCACACCGGTTTAACCATGGTATCACTCCTACACTCATTACGTAATCACACTGGTTTAACCACGGTGCCACTCCTACACTCATTATGTAATCACACCAGTCACTCCTACACTCATTATGTAATCACACCGGTTTAACCATGGTATCACTCCTACACTCATTATGTAATCACACCGGTTTAACCATGGTATCACTCCTACACTCATTATGTAATCACACTGGTTTAACCATGGTATCCCTCCTACACTCATTACGTAATCACACTGGTTTAACCACGGTGCCACTCCTACACTCATTATGTAATCACACCAGTCACTCCTACACTCATTACGTAATCACACCGGTTTAACCATGGTATCACTCCTACACTCATTATGTAATCACACTGGTTTAACCATGGTATCCCTCCTACACTCATTACGTAATCACACTGGTTTAACCACGGTGCCACTCCTACACTCATTATGTAATCACACTGGTTTAACCATGGTATCACTCCTACACTCATTACGTAATCACACTGGTTTAACCATGGTATCACTCCTACACTCATTACGTAATCACACTGGTTTAACCATGGTATCACTCCTACACTCATTACATAATCACACTGGTTTAACCATGGTATCACTCCTACACTCATTACGTAATCACACTGGTTTAACCATGGTATCACTCCTACACTCATTACGTAATCACACTGGTTTAACCATGGTATCACTCCTACACTCATTACGTAATCACACTGGTTTAACCATGGTATCACTCCTACACTCATTACGTAATCACACTGGTTTAACCATGGTATCACTCCTACACTCATTACGTAATAACACTGGTTTAACCATGGTATCACTCCTCACTCCCGGCCGTTCTACAACCCAGCGTATTAAGGCTAGAGTGGCTCTGTATCATAAGCAGTCTGGTGGATGTTGGCAGCTGTCTTGCGGCATGAGGTCATCCCCCCAAAAGCCAACCTCCAGCGAAAATAGGACACAGATAATGAAATTAACTGAACTGACCCAAACTAAAACCTTATTTGCAGGGTTTACATTCAGATTTATTGTGATGACATTTGATTCTCTTGTGTTACGTTGTGGTTTATGATATCTCCAGTGGCACTGAGGTGCGTTATTCTGGAAAAGAGAAAAGGGAGAGAGACACAGAACATGGAGTACAGCGGGACTGAGGATTGAGTGAGCGGTGGCTGAGAAAGAGGACAGGCAGTGTGTGTGTGTGAGCGTTCGTGTGTGTGAGCGTGCATTTGCAATCCTGTGTGTGTGTGTGAGCATCTGCGCGTGCATGAATGTATGTATGCATGCCGCCTGCTCGGGCAGAGAGCTCCAGTGTGTGCCTGGGTATCATCAGCTCAGTGTCATCTGGGTAAATGGCCTCAGTGCTATCTCTGCAGCACAGCCTGTTTACCATAATAAAACAGCTCCAATTCCTCCTCCCAGTCAATCGGCTTGCTGCCATCTACCTATTGAAGCAGCACCAATGCCTGGAATTACAAGGGTTCAGATACCCACTGGATACACACAGCACCAATAGCTTCCCATTTCACTAGAAGGGATGTATTTACCTACTAAATAGCATCGCCAATGATTCCTATTTAAAAGGGCAATACACTGCCTATTGAAGCATCACCAATGATTCCTATTTAAAAGGGCAATACATTCCCTATTGAAGCATCACCAATGATTCCTATTTAAAAGGGCAATACACTGCCTATTGAAGCATCACCAATGATTCCTATTTTAAAGGGCAATACACTGCCTATTGAAGCATCACCAATGATTCCTATTTAAAAGGGCAATACATTCCCTATTGAAGCAGCACTAGTAGTACTGTATGTCTCATTCGTCAAAACATGAAACCACCTTGAATACTTGCAACAGATCTCAGCGAGTATCCAAGCACAAATACTTGCAAACAATTTCAACCAATAGGAAAGCATCGCAAATACTTAAGCAGGATATCATCCAATAGGAAAGAATCTCAAATATTCAAAACCCATTTCAACCAATAGGAAAGCACCTAAACACTTGCAACGTATTCCAGACAATAGCAAAGCATCTCAAAATACATTCAGAGGGATTGGAGCCAGTGGTAGAGTTGTTTCCAAGTAGACGATGAAAGAGCACTTCAGCCTGTGGTCCTCTAGGGATGCTGGTACTGTACAGAGGGCAATGTCAGGCCGATGAGGCCATGCAGCACTGTGACCATTATGTCATGGCTGGGCAGAAGGGATGGTCCTCTCAGCGTCCCAGCAGAGAGCAGCCAGCAAGCCACCATGGGACTGCTGCCTAGCCACATCACGTCACTGTACCGCTAAACAGACCTGATGATGAACGTCCTACTGAGGGGATTATGAGTAACTTTTTCATCCCTTTTCTGGGAGTTGTTCATTATGGAT
Organism: Salvelinus namaycush; assembly: GCF_016432855.1. Lineage (NCBI taxonomy): Eukaryota > Metazoa > Chordata > Actinopteri > Salmoniformes > Salmonidae > Salvelinus > Salvelinus namaycush. Next base: position 24,873,383 of record NC_052344.1, on the reverse strand, counting down.
TGAAAATGTGTGATGAACCGAGGTCAGGGTGTAGGTAATGAACTGAGGTCAGGGTGTAGGTGATGAACTGAGGTCAGGGTGTAAGTAATGAACTGAGGTCAGGGTGTAGGTGATGAACTGAGGTCAGAGTGTAGGTAATGAACTGAGGTCAGAGTGTAGGTAATGAACTGAGGTCAGGGTGTAGGTGATGAACTGAGGTCAGGGTGTAGGTAATGAACTGAGGTCAGGGTGTAAGTAATGAACTGAGGTCAGGGTGTAAGTAATTAACTGAGGTCAGGGTGTAGGTAATGAACTGAGGTCAGGGTGTAGGTGATGAACTGAGGTCAGGGTGTAAGTAATGAACTGAGGTCAGGGTGTAGGTAATGAACTGAGGTCAGGGTGTAGGTAATGAACTGAGGTCAGGGTGTAGGTAATGAACTGAGGTCAGGGTGTAGGTAATGAACTGAGGTCAGGGTGTAGGTAATGAACTGAGGTCAGGGTGTAGGTAATGAACTGAGGTCAGGGTGTAAGTAATGAACTGAGGTCAGGGTGTAGGTAATGAACTGAGGTCAGGGTGTAGGTGATGAACTAAGGTCAGGGTGTAGGTGATGAACTGAAGTCAGGGTGTAGGTAATGAACTGAGGTCAGGGTGTAGATAATGAACTGAGGTCAGGGTGTAGGTAATGAACTGAGGTCAGGGTGTAGATAATGAACTGAGGTCAGGGTGTAGGTGATGAACTGAGGTCAGGGTGTAGGTAATGAACTGAGGTCAGGGTGTAGGTAATGAACTGAGGTCAGGGTGTAGGTAATGAACTGAGGTCAGGGTGTAGGTAATGAACTGAGGTCAGGGTGTAGGTAATGAACTGAGGTCAGGGTGTAGGTAATGAACTGAGGTCAGGGTGTAAGTAATGAACTGAGGTCAGGGTGTAAGTAATGAACTGAGGTCAGGGTGTAAGTAATGAACTGAGGTCAGGGTGTAGGTGATGAACTGAGGTCAGGGTGTAGGTAATGAACTGAGGTCAGGGTGTAAGTAATGAACTGAGGTCAGGGTGTAGGTAATGAACTGAGGTCAGGGTGTAGGTGATGAACTGAGGTCAGGGTGTAGGTAATGAACTGAGGTCAGGGTGTAAGTAATGAACTGAGGTCAGGGTGTAGGTGATGAACTGAGGTCAGGGTGTAGGTGATGAACTGAGGTCAGGGTGTAGGTAATGAACTGAGGTCTGTTTTTAAAAAAGTAAATAAAGGCATGCACCTTTATTTAACTAGGCTATTTACAATGACGGCCTACCAGAAGGCAAAAGGCCACCTCCGGGGACGGGGGCTGGGATTAAAAATTTAAAATATAGGACAAAACACACATCACAACACCATAACACTACATATAGTGTCACGGCCTGATCTGTTTCACCTGTCCTTGTACTTGTCACACCCCCCTCCAGGTGTCGCCTGTCTTCCCCAATATCCCCTGTGTATTTATACCTGTGTTCTCTGTCTGTTTGTTGCCAGTTCGTCTTGTATATTTTTCAAGTCAACCAGCGTGTTTTCCTGTACTCCTGCATCTATTCTCTTTTTGCTATTCCCCCCGGTCTTGACCCTTGCCTGTCCTGTCTCTGAGCCCGCCTGCCTGACCACTCTGCCTGCCCCCGACCCTGAGCCTGCCTGCCGACCTGTACCTCTGCCTCCCTCTGGATTACCGACCTCTGCCTGCCTTGACCTGTCTACTGCTTGCCTCATTAAACTTTACTGAACATTAAACCTCTTGACGCTAGGGGTCAGATTTTAAATTAAATTTTTTAAATAACGTTCCCAAGGTAAACTGACTATTTCTCAGGTCCAGATCGTAGAATATGCATATAATTTACAGATTAGGATAGAAAACACTCCAAAGTTTCCAAAACTGTCAAAAATATTGTCTGTGAGTATAACAAAACTAACCCGGAAGTGATTTTCTTTTTTTTAAATGTGTTTCCTGGCCCGTCTTTCTTCCATTTAAAAGGGTATCAACCAGATTCCTTTTCCAATGGCTTCCTCAGGCTGTGACCAGGCTTTAGACATAGTTTCAGGCTTTTATTTTGAAAAATGAGCGAGATTTTTCAAAACTAGTCAGGTGTCCTCTGATTAGTTCCAGCGTGCGAGAGGGGTAGCTCTCCATGTTCTTTCTATCTTTTATTGCATAGGTTACGGTCCGGTTGAAATATGATCGATTATGTTTGTTAAAAACACCCTGAGGATTGATTATAAAAAACATTTGACATGTTTCTACGAACATTACGGATACTTTTTGGAATTTTCGTCGAACGGAACGAGGCTTTGGTTTTCTGAACATAACGCGCAACCCAAATGGCGTTTTTTTGTTATAAAAGTAATATTTATCGGACAAAAATAACATTTGTTGTGTAACTGGGAGTCTCGTGAGTGCAAACATCCGAAGATTATCAAAGGTAAGCGATTAATTTTATTGCTTTTCTGACTTTCGTGACCCTGCTAATTTGGGGCTAGCTGTTGTAGCATTGATTGATACACTCACAAAAGCTTGGATTGCTTTCGCTGCAAAGCATATTTTCAAAATCTGACACGATAGGTGGATTAACAACAAGCTAAACTGTGTTTTGGTATATTTCACTTGTGATTGCATAATTATAAATATTTTTAGTAATATTTTTGAGTCTGATACGTTTGGGAATTTTCTTCTGCCTTTCAGGACCGGAACGAGACTGTAGTTTTCTGAACATAACGCGCAACCCAAATGGCGTTTTTTTGTTATAAAAGTAATATTTATCGAACAAAAATAACATTTATTGTGTAACTGGGAGTCTCGTGAGTGCAAACATCCGAAGATTATCAAAGGTAAGCGATTAATTTTATTGCTTTTCTGACTTTCGTGACCATGCTAATTTGGGGCTAGCTGTTGTAGCATTGATTGATACACTCACAAAAGCTTGGATTGCTTTCGCTGCAAAGCATATTTTCAAAATCTGACAGGATAGGTGGATTAACAACAAGCTAAGCTGTGTTTTGGTATATTTCACTTGTGATTGCATGATTATAAATATTGTTAGTAATATTTTGAGCCCTGCAATTCAGCGGTTGTTTAGGAAAATGATCCCGCTAAAGGGATCCGTAGCGCAGAGAAGTTTTAAACATTGTTACTTCGACAGTCTGCACCTGGGTCTTACCTTGATCTCTGATAAAGAGAGACCTAAGACAACAACACAGCATGGCAGCAACACATGAAAACACAGCATGGTAGCAACACAACATGACAACAACACCACATGGCAGCAGCACAACATGGTAGCAGTAAAACACATGGTACAAACATTATTGGGCGCAGACAACAGCACAAAGGGCAAGAAGGTAGAGACAACAATACATTACGCGAAGCAACGACAACTGTCAGTAAGAGTGTCCATGATTGAGTCTTTGAATGAAGAGATGGAGATAAAACGGTCCAGTTTGAGTGTTTTTTGCAGCTCGTTCCAGTCACTTCCTGCAGCGACCTGAAAGGAGGCACGACCCAGGGATGTGTGTGCTTTGGGGACCTATAACCTTTAATGAACTACAATGTATATCCGCTGTAAACAGAGAGGCAGACAGACAAACAGACAGGCAGACAGGCAGACAGGCAGAAAGACAGGCAGACAGGGAGAAAGACCGGCAGACATGTAGAAAGACAGACAGGCAGACAGGCAGACAGACTATCTGAGACTATCCCCTCTATCTGAGATACCTACTGCAGCCCTCATCCTCCACAACACCCGTTCTGCCAGTCACATTCCGTTAACAACACAAAATCCTATCATCCCATCAAATATCAATCATCCACCTGCCGTCATCCTAAATGGACACACAGTCACACTTTATTTCAGAGGATGACCTGCCACCTGCTAGTGGAACGATGACGGGAGGTTTCCACTGGCTGGGAAAATGAATCCTTTGTTACACTGCTTACATGACCAAGGTGTCAGGGTGACCCAGAGACCACTCTGTATTCTGAAGTCTAATGGAACACAACACAGGCTGCCTCTGCAGTCTATACAGTGAGGTAGTGTCACCAGTGGTTTCCCTGTTTGTTTTTGTGGTTTCTGTTGATTTCAAGGCTTATGTGCTTGGGTCAATGTGTTTGAGTGTGAGAGAGTGTGTGTGTGTGTGTGAGTGTGTGTGTGTGAGTGTGTGTGAGTGAGTGTGTGAGTACTCTGGCCTGTAGATCTTATTATATCATATCTGAACGATCCACAGAATGATGTTTAATATACAGGGGTTTTCCATGACACACAGACACAGGCAGTATGGTAAAGGAGGGCAGATGGAAATGGAAGAGAAGCATCCCTCCTCTGACAGTGAGCCTGGGTATACGGTCACACACAGACACAGGCACACACACACGGGCATATACAAACTTAAAAACACACAGGCATACACAAACTTAAACACACACGGGCAAAGAAACAGGCAAACATGCACACACACACACACACACACACACACACACACACACACACACACACACACACACACACACACACACACACACACACACACACACACACACACACACACACACACACACACACACACACACACACACACACACCACACTCTCACACTCTCACACTCTCACACTCAAACACGTTGGCCTTGAAGTCAACAGAAACCATGGAAACGACCAGGGAAACCACTAGTGACACTACCTCACACACACACAAAGGATACAAGCTTATTCAGTGATGGGGAACTACCTCCCACACGCAGACACATCAACCAACATAATGAAGCACATGCAGTGGATAACATGCACAGTTAAAAGACACATTTGAAATGGAAATCAATGCCCCTCCTGAGAGGACGTTTCAATGGGATCATTCTAACCTAGTCAGGCTCTGATATAGATCTGATATTTCCTGGTGTTTTCGTCCCCTCTCTGCACCAGTGCCAACCAGCCTGACAGGAGCATTATGAAGAGGCTAAAGGCTAAGACAACGTCCCCTAAATGTCCCCCGCACACAGATCGAGGTAGATTTACCAGTGACTAGTTAGGGGGCTCTACATCTTAAGGATTTTCCAATCCGACTGTGTAAGTCAGTTACTATAGTACTTCCTGACCTTAACCAAGACATCGGTGACATAACTTGGAACAGAGTGAATCACGAGGAGGATGGACAGATGGTCACCGGCTCTGGAATATCTGACTCACATTTCAAGGTCTGATACCCAGCTTTGATATCACAGAAGCTGGGAAGTCTGGGAAATTCCAGTCACGGAATCCCCCCGACTTCCCCAAAACGTTCCCACAACGTTCCCACAACTAAACCGTCATTACTATTACTGGCCTAAACATACAGAAGAAGTAATACATTTTTTAAGTAACTGCATTACTCCTGATGCCACATGTTGCCATGGAAACGTCAATGACAAACGGCTGAGGTGCCCCTTGACAGAGAAGAGAAGACACAGTTGGTGAGACAGCTGTGCTAACGGCAAGAGGGGGAAATCCCTCGGAGAGAGAGAGACAGAGAGAGAGAGAGAGAGAGAGAGAGAGAGAGACATAATATGACATTTGAAATGTCTCTAATATTTTGGAACTTGTGAGTGTAATATTTACTGTTCACTTTTTTATTGTTTATTTCACTTTTGTTTATCCGTTTCACTTGCTTTGGTAATGTAAACATATGTTTCCCGTGCAAATAAAGCCCCTTAAATTTAATTTAATTGACAGAGAGAAAGAGAGAGATTTCTTCTCTCCACTGCCTCCTTTTCACAAACTCTGAAATATAAACACACTTTTTTTGCAATTGAGCCAAAGTCATTAAAGTATGTATGCTAGCAGGGTTATACAGTCTGTATGCTAGCAGGGATTTACAGTTTGTATGCTAGCAGGGTTATACAGTCTGTATGCTAGCAGGGTTTTACAGTATGTATGCTAGCATGGTTTTACAGTATGTATGCTAGCATGGTTTTACAGTATGTATGCTAGCAGGGTTTTACAGTATGTATGTTAGCAGGGTTTTACAGCATGTATGCAGCAGGGTTTTACAGTCTGTATGCTAGCAGGGTTTTACAGCATGTATGCAGCAGGGTTATACAGTCTGTATGCTAGCAGGGTTTTACAGTATGTATGCTAGCAGGGTTTTACAGTATGTATGCTAGCAGGGTTTTACAGTCTGTATGCAGCAGGGTTTTACAGTCTGTATGCTAGCAGGGTTTTACAGTATGTATGCTAGCAGGGTTTTACAGCATGTATGCAGCAGGGTTTTACAGTCTGTATGCTAGCAGGGTTTTACAGTATGTATGCTAGCAGGGTTTTACAGTCTGTATGCTAGCAGGGTTTTATAGTCTGTATGCTAGCAGGGTTTTACAGTCTGTATGCTAGCAGGGTTTTACAGTATGTATGCTAGCAGGGTTTTACAGTCTGTATGCTAGCAGGGTTTTACAGCATGTATGCAGCAGGGTTTTACAGTCTGTATGCTAGCAGGGTTATACAGTATGTATGCTAGCAGGGTTATACAGTCTGTATGCTAGCAGGGTTTTACAGTATGTATGCTAGCAGGGTTTTACAGCATGTATGCAGCAGGGTTTTACAGTCTGTATGCTAGCAGGGTTTTACAGTATGTATGCTAGCAGGGTTTTACAGTCTGTATGCTAGCAGGGTTTTATAGTCTGTATGCTAGCAGGGTTTTACAGTCTGTATGCTAGCAGGGTTTTACATTGTGTATGCTAGCAGGGTTTTACAGTGTGTATGCTAGCAGGGTTTTACAGTATGCATGCTAGCAGGGTTTTACAGTATGTTTGCTAGCAGGGATTTACCATATGTATGCTAGCAGGGTTTTTCCGGTTGGGAGCAAAAAAGAAGGGGATACCCTGGTCTGGAAATATCAACACCCTCCCCCCTCTCTGTTACCCTCATGGTTATTTTCAGCATAAACGGGTGAGCCCACCCTGTGGGAAATCACTTGAGAATTGAATAGAGAATCACATATCAGTAAAGGATACAAACAGGGGGATACCCTGGTCTGGAAATGTCAAACCCTTGGTCTCATTTGGTCTGTTATTTTTAACAAGCGGGTGACCTCAGATTGAGAATCCAATATGTGTGTTGTGTAAAGCTTTCACCTATTAGGGGAGGCCCCATAACTCTGCCGTGTCTGGCACCGAGGAGGGACTGGTCAGGCTCATAGCTCTGCCGTGTCTGGCACCGAGGAGGGACTGGCCAGGCTCGTAGCTCTGCCATGTCTGGCACCGAGGAGGGACTGGTCAGGCTCGTAGCCCTGCCGTGTCTGGCACCGAGGAGGGACTGGTCAGGCTCATAGCTCTGCCGTGTCTGGCACCGAGGAGGGACTGGTCAGGCTCATAGCTCTGCCGTGTCTGGCACCGAGGAGGGACTGGTCAGGCTCGTAGCTCTGCCGTGTCTGGCACCGAGGAGGGACTGGTCAGGCTCGTAGCTCTGCCGTGTTTTGCACCGAGGAGGGACTGGCCAGGCTCATAGCTCTGTCGTGTTTTGCACCGAGGAGGGACTGGTCAGGCTCATAGCTCTGCCGTGTCTGGCACCGAGGAGGGACTGGTCAGGCTCATAGCCCTGCCGTGTCTGGCACCGAGGAGGGACTGGCCAGGCTCATAGCTCTGCCGTGTCTGGCACCGAGGAGGGACTGGTCAGGCTCATAGCTCTGCCGTGTCTGGCACCGAGGAGGGACTGGTCAGGCTCATAGCTCTGCCGTGTCTGGCACCGAGGAGGGACTGGTCAGGCTCATAGCTCTGCCGTGTCTGGCACCGAGGAGGGACTGGCCAGGCTCATAGCTCTGCCGTGTCTGGCACCGAGGAGGGACTGGTCAGGGTCATAGCTCTGCCGTGTCTGGCACCGAGGAGGGACTGGTCAGGCTCATAGCTCTGCCGTGTCTGGCACCGAGGAGGGACTGGTCAGGCTCGTAGCTCTGCCGTGTCTGGCACCGAGGAGGGACTGGTCAGGCTCGTAGCCCTGCCGTGTCTGGCACCGAGGAGGGACTGGTCAGGCTCATAGCTCTGCCGTGTCTGGCACCGAGGAGGGACTGGTCAGGCTCATAGCTCTGCCGTGTCTGGCACCGAGGAGGGACTGGTCAGGCTCATAGCTCTGCCGTGTCTGGCACCGAGGAGGGACTGGTCAGGCTCGTAGCTCTGCCGTGTCTGGCACCGAGGAGGGACTGGTCAGGCTCGTAGCCCTGCCGTGTCTGGCACCGAGGAGGGACTGGTCAGGCTCATAGCTCTGCCGTGTCTGGCACCGAGGAGGGACTGGTCAGGCTCGTAGGCCTGCCGTGTCTGGCACCGAGGAGGGACTGGTCAGGCTCGTAGCCCTGCCGTGTCTGGCACCGAGGAGGGACTGGTCAGGCTCATAGCTCTGCCGTGTCTGGCACCGAGGAGGGACTGGTCAGGCTCATAGGCCTGCCGTGTCTGGCACCGAGGAGGGACTGGTCAGGCTCATAGCTCTGCCGTGTCTGGCACCGAGGAGGGACTGGTCAGGCTCATAGCTCTGCCGTGTCTGGCACCGAGGAGGGACTGGTCAGGCTCGTAGCCCTGCCGTGTCTGGCACCGAGGAGGGACTGGTCAGGCTCATAGCTCTGCCGTGTCTGGCACCGAGGAGCGACTGGTCAGGCTCGTAGCCCTGCCGTGTCTGGCACCGAGGAGGGACTGGTCAGGCTCATAGCTCTGCCGTGTCTGGCACCGAGGAGGGACTGGTCAGGATCATAGGCCTGCCGTGTCTGGCACCGAGGAAGGACTGGTCAGGCTCATAGCTCTGCCGTGTCTGGCACCGAGGAGGGACTGGTCAGGGTCTGGCTATGACACTGTAGGGTCAGCAGCATACCTCACACACCCAGGTGAGGGTACCTGCGCATACACACACACTCAGAAACAGGCAGGCACATACACACACACACACACAGATGCAAACAAACACACACAAAAACACGCACACATACACACTCACCATTTGAATAAATACAGATTACAGTAAAGTAAGCAAGTCACTCAAGATCAAACTCTGCCATGTTCTACTTGCTCTTTCTCTCCCTATTTCTCTCTCCCCCATGTTCCCTCTTTTTCTCTCCCCCATGTTCCCTCTTTCTCTCTCCCTCTTTCTCTCTCCCCATGTTCCCTCTTTCTCTCTCCCCCATGTTCTCTCTCCCCATGTTCCCTCTTTCTCTCTCCCCCATGTTCTCTCTCCCTCTTTCTCTCTCCCCATGTTCCCTCTTTCTCTCTCCCCCATGTTCTCTCTCCCTCTTTCTCTCTCCCCATGTTCTCTCTTTCTCTCTCTCCCATGTTCTCTCTCCCTCTTTCTCTCTCCCCCATGTTCCCTCACCATCTTTCTCTCTCCCCATGTTCCCTCACCCTCTTTCTCTCTCTCTCTCCATGTTCCCTCTCCCTCTTTCTCTCTCCCCCATGTTCTCTCTCCCTCTTTCTCTCCCCCATGTTCTCTCTCCCTCTTTTTCCACCTGTCTATCTCCTTGCTCCCTTTGTCCGTCTCTTTCTCTCTCTCTCCCTCACCCTGTCTGTCTTGGGGAACACATTAGCCGGCCAGTTGTTCCTTTCAGTGGTAGCTATTTGTGGTGTCTCGGTGCATGCCTGTACTGTGTGTCCTCTAGGAGAGAGACGTCTGATAGGCTTTTATTAACGCCCTGCCTCGGTCTGGAACACCTTGGGGACCCTGCTTTCTCCCTCTCCTTCTCCCTCTCCCTGTGAGGTCTAGAACCTTCTCCAGTCATAATGCATTTCTCTCCCTGTCTCTTCCCCTCCCTTCTCTCCCTCTTGGTTTCTCTGTTTCTCCGTTGTTTCTCTGTTTCTGTTTCTCCCTCTCTCTGCCTGACTCTCTGTGTTTCTCTCTCTCTCTCACTCACTCACTTGGGCTCTCTGCAGGGATGAGGGATCTGTCTGTTTTTAGATGGACGGACAGGAGAAGTGTACAAGGGGGAGGGCAGCATGGTGATATGTCATTGTGAGGGACAGGTGGTAGAGAGAGAGGGAGAGAGAGCGAGAGAGAGAGAGAGAGAGAGAGAGAGAGAGAGAGAGAGAGAGAGAGAGAGAGAGAGAGAGAGAGAGAGAGAGAGAGGGAAGAGAGAGTTTAGAGTACAGAACTACCAAGAGAGTTAAGCAATAATCCTGAGCTATAGTACAGTGCCCTTTAAAACAGCATGACAGGAGCTGGTATTGTGGATCTGGTGGTGGGCAGGAATAGACCTGTTAATTCAACAGAGGTGGTATAGGGCAGTCACTCCCAGGAAAATGTTACTAGCCGCCATATCCTTGTTTCCTCCAATTCCTCTCTTTCTAATCGCATTGGAGCAGAGAATCCAAAGTCCTTCCCCTGGATTTCCTCCACCAATGAGGTTTGAGAGGGAGGCCAGGAGTTGCGGAAACTAGGATGGAGGAAGCACATATTTAAATACAGTCAGACAGTCCAGTTTCAGAACTAGAAAAGCAGAAACATTCACTGCAGCCTGCTAATGCTGACAACCAACCAGCTATCAACCATCTCACTCACTTAACTGTCTGTATCTCTATCTTGTGCCAGTCAAGCTTCTCATATATATTTATGTGATCACAGGGGAAGCTTCAAACATTATTCCTGAGGATTTTCAAAGAGCCTCTGCGCTCCCGAAATGCAATTTCGCAATGTTTAACCGGGGTATAGGAAAGCTCAGCGTAAAGCCATGGCATGTTAGCGAGTAGCCAATATCCAAGATCCAGGCAATTATCTATGAGCTCAGAGGTATGATTGCATACGTAGGCAGTATACCCACAGAGAGAGAGGTGGTCTAAGGAATATTCCTCATTACTCTGGAAGAAAGGTTTTTGGTCAGGGAGAGAGTGTGTGTGTATGTTTAACCTGCTTATTGAGAGATGATCGCCAAAGCCTAATAGGGCGTTCTTGGTCAGCCTAATAGGGCGTTCTTGGTCAGCCTAATAGGGCGTTCTTGGTCAGCCTAATAGGGTGTTCTTGGTCAGGCTAATAAGGCGTTCTTGGTCAGCCTAATAGGGAGTTCTTGGTCAGCCTAATAGGGCATCAGCCTAATAGGCAGTCAGCCTAATAGGACGTTCTTGGTCAGCCTAATAGGGCGTTCTTAGTCAGGCTAATAGGGCGTTCTTGGTCAGCCTAATAGGGCGTTCTTGGTCAGCCTAATAGGGCGTTCTTGGTCAGCCTAATAGGGCGTTCTTGGTCAGCCTAATAGGGCATTCTTGGTCAGCCTAATAGGGCGTTCTTCGTCAGCCTAATAGGTAATTCTTGGTCAGGCTAGTGAAGGGTGTTTGGTCAGGCTAATGAAGTGTGTTTGTGGTTGAGTTGCAGTCAACACGGTCACACTGCAGCAGTACTAGCTGGACCCGACTCAGTTTAGTCTCTCTCTCTCTCTCTCTCTCTCTCTCTCTCTCTCTCTCTCTCTCTCTCTCTCTCTCTCTCTCTCTCTCTGCCTCTCTCTCTCTCTCTCCCTCTCTCTCTCATTCTCTCTTTCTGTTCCCCACGCTCTCTCTCTCTCTCTCTCTCTCTCTCTCTCTCTCTCTCTCTCTCCCTCTCCCTCTCCCTCTCCCTCTCCCTCTCCCTCTCCCTCTCTCTCTCTCTCTCTCTCTCTCTCTCTCTCTCTCTCTCTCTCTCTCTCGTTATCTCTTCCTTTCCCATCTCTCTCTCTCTCTCCCTCTCTCTCGTAATCACTTTCTCTTTCCCCCCCCCTCTCTCTCTCTCTCTCTCTCTCTCTCTGTGCACTCAATTTTGTGAAGCCAAGCTTTTTATCATTTTCAAAGCATTGTGGAATGGGACGTGGGGGGTGTGGTGGTGGGGGTCTACACTGGCTACATTCAAGCCCAGCACAGGGCCCCATTCTGGGGTAGATAAGAAAGCTCAGATACCGTCTTGAGCATTGGACCGAGGATCCAAGGGGGGTCAGAGTTCGTATTGGGTTTATCTCATGTTTGAGTTCCAGGCATTCCACAGGCTAAACATGCCCAGTTTGGACAGGGACCCCAGTGCTCCTTCTGGGGGTGAGATGGGGGGAGAATATGCTTCATTTAGTTACCTTTGACCTCGTTGAGTGACGAGCGAGACAGCGTAGAAGAGGGAGTGGCAGAGGAACTGATGAACGTTAACCCCAGAGAAATAGAATTGCAGTCATTCCATTTCTATGGTTAACCCTTTGTGTCAAGGCAAGTCAAGCCAAGCTAAACTGGGTCGGTTCCAGCTAGTACTGCTGCAGTGTGAACGTGTCGAGAGGGAAGAGAGAGGGAGAGAGAGAGAGAAAGACTGAGTTCCATTGTGTACAGATGTATCCAACCCACATACATGGAGGCTATTCATTTCTGCATAGAGGATGAATAGAACATTCAATTTCGTGCCGCAGCAGAAACCAATGTCCAGTTCAGAAATCACACCTGTGTGTGAGTCATAGCATTCTTCTTCCCAGGGCGCCATAGAAATACATAACGAGGCGAGTTAGTCATCCTCTATTCACATGCACGGCATTGAAACACTTGACCACTGATTTTCCCTTTTGTTTGGATCTGTGTCGACGTCTGTGTCCTTCTGGGCTGTGATGGAGGTGACTAATGATGATGCGTAATGATGATGAGGATACAGAGAAGTCTTTGGACTCTGATCTGAATGGTGTCACAGTGGGCCATGCATATCTAAACCCTGGGTTTAAACCCCTAAAGGGCACCACATTATGTTGTTGTCATATAAATACATTTGTTTTGCTCTGATTTACTCAAATTTGCTAGAAAATCAACACAAAATCAACACGAATGCATTTGAATGTCATCTGATGCATATTTCCCAACAAAAACATGATAATAAATGACATCACTTTTTGGTTGGGCAGAACTAGTTGTATTGCCTAGGCCTTCTGTAAGCTGTATGCTTGAATGTGGGGGACACTGAAGGTATAAACATGCATGTCTGGATGCCCCACAACACACATACACTGAGCCTTGCTATTGGTTAAAAGTGAAAGTAGCAGAGGCAGTGTATGGAATACTGAGGATCCATAATCATTAAGACACAGTGGATAGAATACTGAGGATCCATAATCATTAAGACACAGTGGATAGAATACTGAGGATCCATAATCATTGAGACACAGTGGATAGAATACTGAGGATCCATAATCATTATGACACAGTGGATAGAATACTGAGGATCCATAATCATTGAGACACAGTGGATAGAATACTGAGGATCCATAATCATTAAGACACTGTGGATAGAATACTGAGGACCCATAATCATTGAGACACAGTGGATAGAATACTGAGGAGCCATAATCATTATGACACAGTGGATAGAATACTGAGGATCCATAATCATTAAGACACAGTGGATAGAATACTGAGGATCCATAATCATTAAGACACAGTGGATAGAATACTGAGGATCCATAATCATTATGACACAGTGGATAGAATACTGAGGATCCATAATCATTAAGACACAGTGGATAGAATACTGAGGATCCATAATCATTATGACACAGTGGATAGAATACTGAGGATCCATAATCATTATGACACAGTGGATAGAATACTGAGGATCCATAATCATTATGACACAGTGGATAGAATACTGAGGATCCATAATCATTATGACACAGTGGATAGAATACTGAGGATCCATAATCATTATGACACAGTGGATAGAATACTGAGGATCCATAATCATTAAGACACAGTGGATAGAATACTGAGGATCCATAATCATTATGACACAGTGGATAGAATACTGAGGATCCATAATCATTATGACACAGTGGATAGAATACTGAGGATCCATAATCATTATGACACAGTGGATAGAATACTGAGGATCCATAATCATTATGACACAGTGGGTAGAATACTGAGGATCCATAATCATTAAGACACAGTGGATAGAATACTGAGGATCCATAATCATTAAGACACAGTGGATAGAATACTGAGGATCCATAATCATTATGACACAGTGGATAGAATACTGAGGATCCATAATCATTATGACACAGTGGATAGAATACTGAGGATCCATAATCATTATGACACAGTGGATAGAATACTGAGGATCCATAATCATTATGACACAGTGGGTAGAATACTGAGGATCCATAATCATTAAGACACAGTGGATAGAATACTGAGGATCCATAATCATTATGACACAGTGGATAGAATACTGAGGATCCATAATCATTATGACACAGTGGATAGAATACTGAGGATCCATAATCATTAAGACACAGTGGATAGAATACTGAGGATCCATAATCATTAAGACACAGTGGATAGAATACTGAGGATCCATAATCATTAAGACACAGTGGATAGAATACTGAGGATCCATAATCATTAAGACACAGTGGATAGAATACTGAGGATCCATAATCATTATGACACAGTGGATAGAATACTGAGGATCCATAATCATTATGACACAGTGGATAGAATACTGAGGATCCATAATCATTATGACACAGTGGATAGAATACTGAGGATCCATAATCATTATGACACAGTGGATAGAATACTGAGGATCCATAATCATTATGACACAGTGGATAGAATACTGAGGATCCATAATCATTATGACACAGTGGATAGAATACTGAGGATCCATAATCATTATGACACAGTGGATAGAATACTGAGGATCCATAATCATTATGACACAGTGGATAGAATACTGAGGATCCATAATCATTATGACACAGTGGATAGAATACTGAGGATCCATAATCATTATGACACAGTGGATAGAATACTGAGGATCCATAATCATTAAGACACAGTGGATAGAATACTGAGGATCCATAATCATTATGACACAGTGGATAGAATACTGAGGATCCATAATCATTAAGACACAGCATGCATCTTTGACAGTAGTTGAACCCCATCACTAGACCCACATACAAGCTTGTAGCAAAAAAGAGTGTGAGAGAGAGGGAGAGAAAGGCTGTGGACTGAGCGAGAGACAGGGAGAGAGAAAAGAGGGAGAGAAAGGGAAAGAGAGAAATAGAGAGTTAGATATTGTTCACAGAGAGGCTGAGTCTATAACATTCATCCACAGGGAAAAAGTTTGCAAATAGAGCATGAATATTTGATATCCATTGATTACGAATCTACTTATCTTGATATCAAATCCAATATATACTGTAATCCTTCTTTGCTTCTCGGAAACCCTTTCATCACATATTTCCCATAACTCTACCATTGCGCGTTATCAAGTTGAGCTGCCCTCACATATTTGGCCATTCTCAAATTACAGCAGTCTTAGCAAAATGTTATATTAGTAGCAATCAGTAACATTAGTAACATTGGAAATGCCATTAGGATGGTGAGTAATCACTCAGAGAGAGAGAGAGAGAGAGAGAGGTGTGTGTATTCCATTGCGTGTCAGAGATGTCTAGTGAGGATGTAGCTGGACTAGAAGGGAGGAGTGTGTCTGTGTGTCTGTGTGTGTGTCTGTGTGGTTTAAAAGGAGACTAGACTAGATTAATAGATAGTGGAAAACAGCAGACTGCCTCACCCCCCCCCCCCCCCCCACACACACACATCACCCCTGTACGCACACACACACGCACGCACACACACACACACACACACACACACACACACACACACACACACACACACACACACACACACACACACACACACACACACACACACACACACACACACACACACACACACACACACACACACACACACACACACACACACACACACACAGTCCCCAGACGGAGGCCCTTTATCCTATTGGCGTCAGCCCAGCGTCACTTAAAGAGCAAGTGAGGCCACTTACCATGAGTGATTCTCAGTGTGATTGGTCGACCTTACGCTGACCCCCAGAGACCCCCCAGGGCCATGACGAAGGAAGTGGCTGCTGGAAGGCCAGCCGACTCATGGCACGCAACCTCCTTCCTCTCCTCTCCCCTCCTCTTCCAAACCACACACAATCTCCCTCTCTCTCAATTCCTCTCTCTCTTCCTCCCTCTCTCTCTTCCTCTCCCTCTCTCTTCCTCTCCCCTCCTCTTCCAAACCACACACAATCTCCCTCTCCCTCAATTCCTCTCTCTCTTCCTCCCTCTCTTCCTCCCTCTCTCTCTTCCTCTCCCTCTCTCTTCCTCTCCCTCTCTCTTCCTCTCCCTCTCTCTTCCTCTCCCTCTCCTTCTTTCTTTTCCTCGCCCCCCTCTCTTTCTCTCCCACACACTAGAATGCAGCTTTGGCCAAAGAAAATATCACGCAGACATCACACTGCTGATGTTCACCAACCCAGTTCAGCTGTTTGTTGAAAACAAACACACAGTAGAACTTCTGATGTACAGAAAACAGTCTCTTATCAACAGCGTATTCATATTCACACAAACCGGCAAATGTGACCTTTTGTGTTCGAGTCCAGGTCTCCTCCAGTGTGCCAAATGACTCTGTTAGCCTGCAGAGCCAAAGGCACAAAGCTGAGACAAATTCAACAGAATTAACCAAATGGATGTTTCTAGATAATGTAGCATGAAGTATACTGTATATCCTGCCATGCTAAAGAGAGTACACTGAAACAACCCCTGCATTCCAAATACAAGAGACCTAGTCTAGCCCATCGTCATTAAGATCAGAATGAGATTATCTCATAGAGGCTAAACTCTCTGTAATATGCATCTCCCTGATGGAGCCTTAATGAGAAGCAGTGGGAAGAGAGGGAGAACAAACACACACACACGCACAAAAACACACTTTCAGGCCTTTCCCCTAACCCTCCTCCCCTCCAAACAAGCCTGGCGGAGCTACAATTATCAGGAGTAAAGCATGTATTTATAGCGAGCCAGGGATAAATCGCGGAATGAATAGTGAGGCGGTTATATTTAACGCTCTGTGATGTCAACACGAGTTTGGCCAGTTGCCATGGTTTCTCCCTACTGAGCAGGGCGGGGGGGGGGGGGGGGGGGGGGGGGGGGGGAGTCTTATCAACGGCGTGCTGAGAGAAGGCAGTGGTGGAGGAGAGATAGCATGTCGACAGTCTGAGAGGAAAGACCTAATACAAAGGGGGCTGTTGGTGTCGCTGGGTAGGACAATGAACTCAGCAACAGACAGACATGGCTCCCGAGTGGTGCAGCGGTCTAAGGCACTGCATCTCAGTGCTAGAGGCGTCACTACAGACCCTGGTTCAATTCCAGGCTGTATCACAACCGGCCATGATTGGGAGTCCCATAGGGTGGCGCACAATTGGCCCAGCATCGTCCGGGTTTGGCTGGGGTAGGCCGTCATTGTAAACAAGAATTTGTTCTTAACTGACTTGCCTAGTTAAATCCCAATAGGCTTGCATTATAATATGCCCTTGAACTGTTCTCTATTGTAGGTGAGAGCTAGTGATATCACAGCTGGCCATTAGGACATTAGTCTATGATGACACTTGAGTTGGATTTTCATACAAACTCGCTAATGTGGAAAAACTATCCTGAACCATATCTCAGCCCAAGCTGTGGTCAAGACAGTTGAAACTGTTCCAGTGTCGGCTACTGTATGCATGTAGATAAACAGAATGGGAGAAAACCACACGAGAAGATCCTTTGTAAAACAGTGGCAGCCTATATTTAACCTGCCTATTCTCTAAGAAATGAGGCCACACTTCCCCGGCAACAACCAGCTGACAAATTCAACCAGCCGTCATTCCTGCCAATAAAATAATTATCCTACACAAGCACTGTCCCCATTCAACGAGAGATGCTACAGTCATTTGAACCATGCAGGCTCCTTCATTCTATAGTGTGTAGTGCATATAGCTACACAATAGTGTCTAGTTCTATAATGTCAAGCATTCCTAATGACTTCATCCAACAGCTACGTTATCTCAATGGACCAGGGAGGCTTCCACTGTTGGAGTGAAGGGCCAGAGAGAAGAAGAACCAATCATGAGAGGGTATTGAGCGAGAGGGGGGAGTGTGTGTGTGTGTGTGTGTGTGTGTGTGTGTGTGTGTGTGTGTGTGTGTGTGTGTGTGTGTGTGTGTGTGTGTGTGTCTGTGTGTGTCTGTGTCTGTGTGTGTCTGTGTCTGTGTGTGTCTGTGTCTGTGTGTGTGTGTGTGTGTGTGTGTGTGTGTGTGTGTGTGTGTGTGTGTGTGTCTGTGTGTGTGTGTGCGCGTACAAGCGTAGCGGAAGTGTATCTGAGGGGCTCTCAATTTAGTTCTCAACTAAAGCTCCTTAACCCACTATTGTATTAACATCTTCACGTATCCCACTGCAACACACACACACCCACACACACACACGCACACACCAGAGGAAATGACAAGTGCTGTGAAGTCGCCGGGGCGAAGAGGAGACACTTACAGCCTAGCACCGTAATCCTCAACTCTGAGAGTGACGTGCTGTTACACATGGGAGTACATCCTCCTGCCCAAGCAGTGTGTTCAGCCCCTCAAAGATCTAGAAGAGGGAGGGATGGAGGAGGGATAGAGGGAACGATGGAGAGAGGGAGGACTGGGGGGATGGGGGAGGGAGAGAGGGAACAATGGAGGAATGGAGGGATGTAAGGAGAGAGTGAGGGATAAAGCGAGGAAAGGAGAGAGGGAGGAGTGGGGGGATGGAGGGAGGGAGAGAGAGAGGGAAAAGGGATATAGGGAAGGGGGGAAAGGGGAGAGAGAGGAGTGGGGGGATGGAGGAAGGGAGAGAGAGAGGGAATAAGGGATATAGGGAAGGGGGAAAGGGGAGAGAGAGGAGTGGGGGGATGGAGGAAGGGAGAGAGAGAGGGAATAAGGGATATAGGGAAGGGGGAAAGGGGAGAGAGAGGAGTGGGGGGATGGAGGGAGGGAGAGAGAGAGGGAATAAGGGATATAGGGAAGGGGGGAAAGGGGAGAGAGAGGAGTGGGGGGATGGAGGGAGGGAGAGAGAGAGGGAAAAGGGATATAGGGAAGGGGGAAAGGGGAGAGAGAGGAGTGGGGGGATGGAGGGAGGGAGAGAGAGAGGGAATAAGGGATATAGGGAAGGGGGAAAGGGGAGAGGGAGGAGTGGGGGGATGGAGGGAGGGAGAGAGAGAGGGAATAAGGGATATAGGGAAGGGGGGAAAGGGGAGAGAGAGGAGTGGGGGGATGGAGGGAGGGAGAGAGAGAGGGAAAAGGGATATAGGGAAGGGGGGAAAGGGGAGAGAGAGGAGTGGGGGGATGGAGGAAGGGAGAGAGAGAGGGAATAAGGGATATAGGGAAGGGGGGAAAGGGGAGAGAGAGGAGTGGGGGGATGGAGGGAGGGAGAGAGAGAGGGAATAAGGGATATAGGGAAGGGGGAAAGGGGAGAGGGAGGAGTGGGGGGATGGAGGGAGGGAGAGAGAGAGGGAATAAGGGATATAGGGAAGGGGGGAAAGGGGAGTGGGGGGATGGAGGGAGGGAGAGAGAGAGGGAAAAGGGATATAGGGAAGGGGGGAAAGGGGAGAGAGAGGAGTGGGGGGATGGAGGGAGGGAGAGAGAGAGGGAAAAGGGATATAGGGAAGGGGGGAAAGGGGAGAGAGAGGAGTGGGGGGATGGAGGGAGGGAGAGAGAGAGGGAATAAGGGATATAGGGAAGGGGGAAAGGGGAGAGGGAGGAGTGGGGGGATGGAGGAAGGGAGAGAGAGAGGGAATAAGGGATATAGGGAAGGGGGGAAAGGGGAGAGAGAGGAGTGGGGGGATGGAGGAAGGGAGAGAGAGAGGGAAAAGGGATATAGGGAAGGGGGAAAGGGGAGAGGGAGGAGTGGGGGGATGGAGGAAGGGAGAGAGAGAGGGAATAAGGGATATAGGGAAGGGGGGAAAGGGGAGAGAGAGGAGTGGGGGGATGGAGGGAGGGAGAGAGAGAGGGAATAAGGGATATAGGAAAGGGGGGAAAGGGGAGAGAGAGGAGTGGGGGGATGGAGGGAGGGAGAGAGAGAGGGAAAAGGGATATAGGGAATGGGGGAAAGGGGAGAGGGAGGAGTGGGGGGGATGGAGGGAGGGAGAGAGAGAGGGAATAAGGGATATAGGGAAGGGGGAAAGGGGAGAGGGAGGAGTGGGGGGATGGAGGAAGGGAGAGAGAGAGGGAATAAGGGATATAGGGAAGGGGGGAAAGGGGAGAGGGAGGAGTGGGGGGATGAAGGGAGGAGGAGATTGCAGATACAGTCGAGAGGTGGGCCCTCAAACCTCTACAAGACGGATAGATGGCTGAATAAAGAGAGGGAATGGAAGGATGGAGGTAGTGAGGGAGGGAGAGACTACAGTTAGTCAGAGGCAGTTGAATGCACACTGAGTGATTCACAGCTTTGTTAATCATACCAACAACTAAATTATGCAAGGGGGAAAAAATATTCTGAAAATAGTTACCATTATGCATGCTTGTGCCTTCTCCATGAAACAAAGGCATGCAGATCAAGGGTGTTTCACAATGTGTTTGAAAGCATTTGAGTCGTCTACGCTACGCAGAGACATGGAAATAGACAAAACCTCGCCACAGGTTCTGCCTTGCCACTCAATAAGGAATATATTTTTAGCATAAAATGTATCCATAAATAAAAAGCTCAACAAATTCCTCTGGGAGCTGACCCTGTTGTAAATAGATGACTGTGGAACTATGAATACATTATAGTGACTAACAAAAGGTAGCAGCTTATTGAGTGCTGTTTGATGCTAATGAAAATAATATGAAAGGCTAGTCGTCAAGTTTTTGTCCCATTTTTATCCTACTTTTATCCAAATTCAGAAATGGATTCACATATTCAGACGAAAGAGGCCATACAAAAATGTATAAACTAACAAAAAAAGTCACCAGTGAAAATATGCTCCAAAAGACAGACCTTTAAAACAAAATCCTTTATTACCAACATTAACTTTTTAAAATAACTATGGGCCTATACTAACAGAAAAGCTAGCAAAAACCTACAGTTAGCCTAATTCCCTATTAGCTAGAATGCTAACATATTAAGATGTTGGCTGTGAATATGTGGAGCACTCCCCCCACCACAGACAGAGTAGAGGAGACCAGAGGGGCTAACATAGACTCAACACCCACCACAGACAGGGTAGAGGAGACCAGAGGGGCTAACATAGACTCACTCCCCAGCACAGACAGAGTAGAGGAGACCAGATGGGCTAACATAGACTCATACAACCCCCACCACAGACAGGGTAGAGGAGACCCGAGGGGCTAACATAGACTCACCACCCACCACAGACAGAGTAGAGGAGACCAGATGGGCTAACATAGACTCATACCCCCCCACCACAGACAGGGTAGAGGAGACCCGAGGGGCTAACATAGACTCACCCCCCACCACAGACAGGGTAAAGGAGACCAGAGGGGATAACATAGACTCACCCCCCACCACAGACAGGGTAGAGGAGACCAGAGGGGCTAACATAGACTCACTCCCCACCACAGACAGAGTAGAGGAGACCAGAGGGGCTAACATAGACTCACCCCCCACCACAGACAGAGTAGAGGAGACCAGAGGGGCTAACATAGACTCAACACCCACCACAGACAGGGTAGAGGAGACCCGAGGGGCTAACATAGACTCACCCCCCACCACAGACAGAGTAGAGGAGACCAGAGGGGCTAACATAGACTCACCCCACACCACAGACAGAGTAGAGGAGACCAGAGGGGCTAACATAGACTCACACCCCCCCACAGACAGAGTAGAGGAGACCAGAGGGGCTAACATAGACTCACCCCCCACCACAGACAGAGTAGAGGATACCAGAGGGGCTAACATAGACTCAACCCCCCACCACAGACAGAGTAGAGGAGACCAGAGGGGCTAACATAGACTCACTCCCCACCACAGACAGGGTAGAGGAGACCAGAGGGGCTAACATAGACTCAACACCCACCACAGACAGGGTAGAGGAGACCAGAAGGGCTAACATAGACTCACTCCCCACCACAGACAGGGTAGAGGAGACCAGAGGGGCTAACATAGACTCAACGCCCACCACAGACAGGGTAGAGGAGACCAGAGGGGCTAACATAGACTCACCCTCCACCACAGACAGAGTAGAGGAGACCAGAGGGGCTAACATATACTCAACACCCACCACAGACAGGGTAGAGGAGACCAGAAGGGCTAACATAGACTCACTCCCCACCACAGACAGGGTAGAGGAGACCAGAGGGGCTAACATAGACTCAAGACCCACCACAGACAGAGTAGAGGAGACCAGAGGGGCTAACATAGACTCACTCCCCACCACAGACAGGGTAGAGGAGACCAGAGGGGCTAACATAGACTCACCCCCCCCCCCACCACAGATAGGGTAGAGGAGACCAGAGGGGCTAACATAGACTCACTCCCCACCACAGACAGGGTAGAGGAGACCAGAGGGGCTAACATAGACTCAACACCCACCACAGACAGGGTAGAGGAGACCAGAGGGGCTAACATAGACTCACCCTCCACCACAGACAGAGTAGAGGAGACCAGAGGGGCTAACATAGACTCAACACCCACCACAGACAGGGTAGAGGAGACCAGAAGGGCTAACATAGACTCACTCCCCACCACAGACAGGGTAGAGGAGACCAGAGGGGCTAACATAGACTCACTCCCCACCACAGACAGAGTAGAGGAGACCAGAGGGGCTAACATAGACTCACCCCCCACCACAGACAGGGTAGAGGAGACAAGAGGGGCTAACATAGACTCACCCCCCACCACAGACAGAGTAGAGGAGACCAGAGAGGCTAACATAGACTCACCCCCCACCACAGACAGAGTAGAGGAGACCAGAGGGGCTAACATAGACTCACTCCCCACCACAGACAGGGTAGAGGAGACCAGAGGGGCGAACATAGACTCAACACCCACCACAGACAGGGTAGAGGAGACCAGAGGGGCTAACATAGACTCACCCCCAACCACAGACAGGGTAGAGGAGACCCGAGGGGCTAACATAGACTCACCCCCCACCACAGACAGAGTAGAGGAGACCCGAGGGGCTAACATACTCACCCCCCACCACAGACAGAGTAGAGGAGACCAGATGGGCTAACATAGACTCATACCCCCCACCACAGACAGGGTAGAGGAGACCCGAGGGACTAACATAGACTCACCCCCCACCGCAGACAGGGTAGAGGAGACCAGAGGGGCGAACATAGACTCACCCCCCACCACAGACAGGGTAGAGGAGACCAGAGGAGCTAACATAGACTCAACACCCACCACAGACAGGGTAGAGGAGACCAGAGGGGCTAACATAGACTCACTCCCCACCACAGACAGGGTAGAGGAGACCAGAGGGGCTAACATAGACTCACCCCCCACCACAGACAGGGTAGAGGAGACCAGAGGAGCTAACATAGACTCACTCCCCACCACAGACAGGGTAGAGGAGACCAGATGGACTAACATAGACTCACTACCCACCACAGACAGAGTAGAGGAGACCAGAGGGGCTAACATAGACTCACTCCCCACCACAGACAGGGTAGAGGAGACCAGAGGGGCTAACATAGACTCACTCCCCACCACAGACAGGGTAGAGGAGACCAGAGGGGCTAACATAGACTCAACACCCACCACAGACAGGGTAGAGGAGACCAGAGGGGCTAACATAGACTCACTCCCCACCACAGACAGGGTAGAGGAGACCAGAGGGGCTAACATAGACTCACCCCCCACCACAGACAGAGTAGAGGAGACCAGAGGGGCTAACATAGACTCACCCCACACCACAGACAGAGTAGAGGAGACCAGAGGGGCTAACATAGACTCAATCCCCCACCACAGACAGAGTAGAGGAGACCAGAGGGGCTAACATAGACTCACCCCCCACCACAGACAGAGTAGAGGAGACCAGAGGGGCTAACATAGACTCACCCCCCACCACAGACAGAGTAGAGGAGACCAGATGGGCTAACATAGACTCACTCCCCACCACAGACAGAGTAGAGGAGACCAGAGGGGCTAACATAGACTCACCCCCCACCACAGACAGGGTAGAGGAGACCAGAGGGGCTAACATAGACTCAACACCCACCACAGACAGGGTAGAGGAGACCAGAGGGGCTAACATAGACTCACTCCCCACCACAGACAGGGTAGAGGAGACCAGAGGGGCTAACATAGACTCAACGCCCACCACAGACAGGGTAGAGGAGACCAGAGGGGCTAACATAGACTCACCCTCCACCACAGACAGAGTAGAGGAGACCAGAGGGGCTAACATAGACTCAACACCCACCACAGACAGGGTAGAGGAGACCAGAAGGGCTAACATAGACTCACTCCCCACCACAGACAGAGTAGAGGAGACCAGAGGGGCTAACATAGACTCACCCCCCACCACAGACAGGGTAGAGGAGACCAGAGGGGCTAACATAGACTCACTCCCCACCACAGACAGAGTAGAGGAGACCAGAGGGGCTAACATAGACTCACCCCCCACCACAGACAGGGTAGAGGAGACCAGAGGGGCTAACATAGACTCACCCCCCACCACAGACAGAGTAGAGGAGACCAGAGGGGCTAACATAGACTCACCCCCCACCACAGACAGGGTAGAGGAGACCAGAGGGGCTAACATAGACTCACCCCCCACCACAGACAGAGTAGAGGAGACCAGAGGGGCTAACATAGACTCACCCCCCACCACAGACAGAGTAGAGGAGACCAGAGGGGCTAACATAGACTCACTCCCCACCACAGACAGGGTAGAGGAGACCAGAGGGGCGAACATAGACTCAACACCCACCACAGACAGGGTAGAGGAGACCAGAGGGGCTAACATAGACTCACCCCCCACCACAGACAGGGTAGAGGAGACCCGAGGGGCTAACATAGACTCACCCCCCACCACAGACAGAGTAGAGGAGACCCGAGGGGCTAACATAGACTCACTCCCCACCACAGACAGAGTAGAGGAGACCAGATGGGCTAACATAGACTCATACCCCCCCACCACAGACAGGGTAGAGGAGACCCGAGGGGCTAACATAGACTCACCCCCCACCACAGACAGGGTAGAGGAGACCAGAGGGGCTAACATAGACTCACCCCCCACCACAGACAGGGTAGAGGAGACCAGAGGGGCTAACATAGACTCAACACCCACCACAGACAGGGTAGAGGAGACCAGAGGGGCTAACATAGACTCACTCCCCACCACAGACAGGGTAGAGGAGACCAGAGAGGCTAACATAGACTCACTCCCCACCACAGACAGGGTAGAGGAGACCAGAGGGGATAACATAGACTCACTCCCCACCACAGACAGGGTAGAGGAGACCAGAGGGGCTAACATAGACTCAACACCCACCACAGACAGGGTAGAGGAGACCAGAGGGGCTAACATAGACTCACCCCCCACCACAGACAGGGTAGAGGAGACCAGAGGGGCTAACATAGACTCACCCCCCACCACAGACAGAGTAGAGGAGACCAGAGGGGCTAACATAGACTCACCCCACACCACAGACAGAGTAGAGGAGACCAGAGGGGCTAACATAGACTCACACTCCCCCACAGACAGAGTAGAGGAG
The DNA here is from genome assembly GCF_016432855.1 of Salvelinus namaycush. Taxonomy (NCBI): domain Eukaryota; kingdom Metazoa; phylum Chordata; class Actinopteri; order Salmoniformes; family Salmonidae; genus Salvelinus; species Salvelinus namaycush. The sequence continues at coordinate 24,847,950 of NC_052344.1, read as the reverse complement.
ACCAGAGGGGCTAACATAGACTCACCCCCCACCACAGACAGAGTAGAGGAGACCAGAGGGGCTAACATAGACTCAATCCCCCACCACAGACAGAGTAGAGGAGACCAGAGGGGCTAACATAGACTCACCCCCCACCACAGACAGGGTAGAGGAGACCCGAGGGGCTAACATAGACTCACTCCCCACCACAGACAGGGTAGAGGAGACCAGACGGGCTAACATAGACTCAACACCCACCACAGACAGGGTAGAGGAGACCAGAGGGGCTAACATAGACTCACCCCCCACCACAGACAGGGTAGAGGAGACCAGAGGGGCAAACATAGACTCACTCCCCCCACCACAGACAGGGTAGAGGAGACCAGAGGGGCTAACATAGACTCACTCCCCACCACAGACAGGGTAGAGGAGACCAGAGGGGCTAACATAGACTCACCCTCCACCACAGACAGGGTAGAGGAGACCAGAGGGGCTAACATAGACTCACTCCCCACCACAGACAGGGTAGAGGAGACCAGAGGGGCTAACATAGACTCAACACCCACCACAGACAGGGTAGAGGAGACCAGAGGGGCTAACATAGACTCACTCCCCACCACAGACAGGGTAGAGGAGACCAGAGGGGCTAACATAGACTCAACAACCACCACAGACAGGGTAGAGGAGACCAGAGGGGCTAACATAGACTCACTCCCCACCACAGACAGGGTAGAGGAGACCAGAGGGGCTAACATAGACTCACACCCCCCCACCACAGACAGGGTAGAGGAGACCAGAGGGGCTAACATAGACTCACCCCCCACCACAGACAGGGTAAAGGAGACCAGAGGGGCTAACATAGACTCACCCCCCACCACAGACAGGGTAGAGGAGACCAGGGGGAATAAAATAGACTCAGTCCCCACCACAGACAGGGTAGAGGAGACCCGAGGGGCTAACATAGACTCACTCCCCACCACAGACAGAGTAGAGGAGACCAGAGGGGCTAACATAGACTCAACACCCACCACAGACAGAGTAGAGGAGACCAGAGGGGCTAACATAGACTCACTCCCCACCACAGACAGAGTAGAGGAGACCAGAGGGGCTAACATAGACTCACCCTCCACCACAGATAGGGTAGAGGAGACCAGAGGGGCTAACATAGACTCACTCCCCACCACAGACAGGGTAGAGGAGACCAGAGGGGCTAACATAGACTCACCCTCCACCACAGACAGGGTAGAGGAGACCCGAGGGGCTAACATAGACTCACCCTCCACCACAGACAGGGTAGAGGAGACCCGAGGGGCTAACATAGACTCACCCTCCACCACAGACAGGGTAGAGGAGACCCGAGGGGCTAACATAGACTCATCCCCCACCACAGACAGGGTAAAGGGAACCATCACACGGAATGAGAGTCAACGTAGCAGGATCTCTCTCTCTCTCTGTCTCCCTCTCTCTGTCTCCCTCTCTCTCTCTCTGTCTCTCTCTACTCTCTGTCTCTCTCTCTCTCGCTATTCTCTCTTCTCTCTGTCGCTCTCCCTCTTTCTTCTCTCTTTCTCTCTAGTCTCTTCTCTCTCTCTTTTTCTTCTCATTCTCTCTCTACTTTTTCTTCCTCTTCTCTTTCTTTCTATTTCTCTAGTGTGATTCTGTGGATTTACTAGGAACAAAGGACAGAGCATAGTTTCACCAATGTGACAGAAGTCTTGCAGTACATTATGCCACCCACATGCACGTACACACACACACACACACACTCATCATTGCTCCCGCTGACCTTAAATTGATTAAATCATTTGATGCTCTATGGCGTGTAAACTCAAATATGCCCCATGCTGTAAGTAAAACTGACACACACACACACACACACACACACACACAGACGCACGCACACACTTAACTGAGTATAAATTAAATCTCTCCTAATCAGACTTTTCAAATGGGACCCTTAGCCTATGGTCAAAGTGGCCCTGTCAGTAAACAAACCATCGTCAAGAGAGACCCAGTAGGTTTGCCTGAAGGAACTAGCCTAGCATACACTCTTAGAAAAAAGAGTGATATCTAGAACCTAAAAGGGTTCTTCGGCTGTCCCCATAGGAGAACCCTTTGAAGAACCCTTTTTGGTTCCAGATAGAACCCTTTTGGGATTCAATGTAGAACCCTTTCCACAGATGGTTCTTCCTGGACCCAAAAGGGTTCTCTTATGGGGACCGATGAATAACCCTTTTGGAACCCTTTTTTTAAAGAGTGTACAGATGTCACACACCCCCCCACACCCACACCCACACCCCCCCACCCCCACCTTTTAATCTCCTGATGTCACGCCCTGACCTGTGTGACTAGGGTGGGCAATCTATGTTGTATTTCTATGTTGGCCTGGTATGGTTCCCAATCAGAGGCAGCTGTCTATCGTTGTCTCTGATTGGGGATCATACTTAGGCAGCCTTTTTTCCACCTTAGTGTGTGGGATCTTGATTTTGTATAGTTGCTGTGTAGCCTGCAGAACTTTACGTTTGTTTTGTATTTTGTTGTTTTTCGGTGTTCCTTTTAATAAAAGTAAGATGTTAGCCTACCACGCTGCACCTTGGTCCGATCCTTCCATCAACAAGCGTAACACCTGATCTATGTGTGAATGCACAGATGGAAGAGAGGAACAGACTAGAGAAAAAAGAGAGGATGACCATGCAGATGAAATGCTAAATCCCTAACAACAAAGGCAGCTGCTGCACTACACTGGGCGGGACAGAGAGGCAGAACGGTGAAAAAGAGGATGGGGGAGTGTGTAAGGGTGTGTGCCCTTGCCTTGCATGTGTGTGATTTTGCCTGATCCGATTTAAACTGAAAGCCGCGTTAGTTACAACTCGCCTGCAACTTCTGCAGAATTAGATTATCGTCACGAGGAGAGTGCTACTGACAAAACCACTGAGACTTCTTTTCACCGTTGATGAAAGCAAGTCAATGTTTTTGCTTATAGTCACAACACCCTCTCTCATTTTCTTTCTTTCTCTCTGTCTGTCTCTCTCTTTATCTCTCTCTCTCTCTCTCTCTCTCTCTCTCTCTCTCTCTCTCTCTCTCTCTCTCTCTCTCTCTCTCTCTCTCTCTCTTTATCTCTCTCTCTGTCACACCCTGGCCTTAGTTATCTTTGTTTTCATTATTATTTTAGTTAGGTCAGGGTGTGACATGGGGAAGTTTGTGTGTTTTTGTATTGTCTAGGGTGTTGTATGGTTTAGGGGGTTTAGTAGAGTAGATGGTTTAGTGTTCAGTGTAGGTGTCTAGGAAAGTCTATGGTTGCCTGAATTGGGTCTCAATTAGAGACAGCTGGTTATGGTTGTCTCTGATTGGGAGCCATATTTAAGGCAACCATAGGCTTTAGCTGTTTTGTGGGTAATTGTCTATGTCTATGTGTAGTGTTTGTGTCAGCACTCTCTGTATTTATATAGCTTCACGGTCGTCTGTTTGTTGTTTTGTTTCGTTTTCCTTCTTCTAATAAAAAGAAGATGTATTTTTCACGCGCTGCGCCTTGGTCCAGTCATTCACCTCAAGACGATCATGACAGAATTACCCACCAACATCGGACCAAGCAGCGTAAATCAAGGCAGAGTGGCTGGAAGCCCGAGAGGCTCCCCCAAAAATTTATTGGGGGAGGGCACACGGGGAGTGTGGCTGGGTCAAGTGGGAGAATTGAGCCAGTTCCCCGTGCTTACCATCAGGAGCAGTTGGCTAAACTAAGGTATGAGTCGGAGAATGTGGAGGAGTTATTGGACAGATTGGAGGAAAGTGAAAGGATGGGAGATTATGAGACATTTGAGGAGTTGTTGGTGTTATTGGAGGAGAGCGAAGAGAGAGAGATGTTGATATGGGGGAGCATACAACCAGGTAAGGTTGGGAAGCCTCCTGTGCGTCTCCTGAGCCCTGTACGCACTGTTCCTTCTCCCCGCACTCTTCCTGAGGTGCGTGCCCTCAGCCCGGTACCACCAGTAACGGTACCACGCACCAGGCCTATAGTGCGCCTCGAGAGTCCAGTGTGCCCTGTTCCTCCTCCACGTACTAGCCCTATGGTGCGTGTCTCCAGTCCGGTACCACGCACCAAGCTTCCTGTGTGTCAACAGAGCCCTGTTCCTCCTCCACGCACTAACCCTGTGGTGCGTGTCTCCAGCCCATTACCACCAGTGCCTACACCACGCACCAAGCCTCCTGTGTGTCTCCAGGGTCCAGTATGCCCTGTTCCTCCTCCCCGCACTAGCCTTGAGATGCGTGTCCCCAGCCCGGTACCACCAGTTCCGGCACCACGCACTAGGCCTAATGTGCGTCTCCAGGGTCCAGTATGCCCTGTTCCTCCTCCCCGCACTAGCCCTGAGATGCGTGTCCCCAGCCCGGTACCACCAGTTCCGGCACCACGCACTAGGCCAAATGTGCGTCTCCAGGGTCCAGTATGCACTGTTCCTTCTCCCCGTACTCGCCCTGATGTCCGTGCCCTCAGCCCGGTACCACCAGTGCCGGTACCACGCACCAGGCCTATAGTACGCTTTGAGAGTTCAGTGTGCCCTGTTGTTGTTCCCCGCACTAGCCTGAAGGTGCGTGTCCTTAGCCCGGTGCCTCCAGTTCCGGCACCACGCACCAGGCCTACAGTGCGCCTCATCCGGCCAGAGCCATCCGTCTCCCCAGCGCCATCTGAGCCATCCGTCTCCCCAGCGCCATCTGAGCCATCCGTCTCCCCAGCGCCATCTGAGCCATCCGTCTCCCCAGCGCCATCTGAGCCATCCGTCTCCCCAGCGCCGTCTGAGCCATCCGTCTCCCCAGCGCCGTCTGAGCCATCCGTCTGTCCCGAGCCGTCAGAGCCGCCCGTCTGTCCCGAGCCGTCAGAGCCGTTAGTCAGTCAGGAGCCGCTAGAGCCATTCGTCAGTCAGGATCTGCCAGAGCCGCCAACCAGACAGGATCTGCCAGAGCCGCCAACCAGACAGGATCTGCCAGAGCCGCCAACCAGACAGGATCTGCCAGAGCCGCCAACCAGACAGGATCTGCCAGAGCCGCCAACCAGACAGGATCTGCCAGAGCCGCCAGCCAGCCATGAGCCGCCAGCCAGCCATGAGCAGCCAGCTCCGTCAGCCAGCCATGAGCAACCAGATCCGTCAGCCAGCCATGAGCAGCCAGATCCGTCAGCCAGCCATGAGCAGCCAGATCCGTCAGCCAGCCATGAGCAGCCAGATCCGTCAGCCAGCCATGAGCAGCCAGATCCGTCAGCCAGCCATGAGCAGCCAGATCCGTCAGCCAGCCATGAGCAGCCAGATCCGTCAGCCAGCCATGAGCCGTCCAGCCAGGATCCGCCAAAGCCGTCCAGCCAGGATTCGCCAGAGCCGTCCAGCCAGGATTCGCCAGAGCCGTCCAGCCAGGATTCACCAGAGCCAGCCAGCCAGGATCCGCCAGCCAGCCAGGATCCGCCAGAGCCAGCCAGCCAGGATCCGCCATTCAGTCCGGTGCTGCCCTTCAGTCCGGTGCTGTCCCTCAGTCCGGAGCTGCCGTCCCTTATCCTGGTGCCGTCCCTTATCCTGGTGCTGCCCCTTATCCTGGTGCTGCCCCTTAGTCCGGTGCTGCCCCTTAGTCCGGTGCTGCCCCTTAGTCCGGTGCTGCCCCTTAGTCCGGTGCTGCCCCTTAGTCCGGTGCTGCCACTTAGTCCGGTGCTGCCCCTTAGTCCGGTGCTGCCACTTAGTCCGGTGCTGCCCCTTATTCCAGTGGGGTTAAGAAAGCGGGTAGTGACTATGGTGGGGTGGGGAACACGACCAGTGCCAGAGCCGCCACCGTGGACAGACGCCCACCCAGACCCTCCCCTAGACTTTATGCTGGTGCGCCCGGAGTTCGCACCTTAAGGGGGGGGTTATGTCACACCCTGGCCTTAGTTATCTTTGTTTTCATTATTATTTTAGTTAGGTCAGGGTGTGACATGGGGAAGTTTGTGTGTTTTTGTATTGTCTAGGGTGTTGTATGGTTTAGGGGGTTTAGTAGAGTAGATGGTTTAGTGTTCAGTGTAGGTGTCTAGGAAAGTCTATGGTTGCCTGAATTGGGTCTCAATTAGAGACAGCTGGTTATGGTTGTCTCTGATTGGGAGCCATATTTAAGGCAACCATAGGCTTTAGCTGTTTTGTGGGTAATTGTCTATGTCTATGTGTAGTGTTTGTGTCAGCACTCTCTGTATTTATATAGCTTCACGGTCGTCTGTTTGTTGTTTTGTTTCGTTTTCCTTCTTCTAATAAAAATATGTATTTTTCACGCGCTGCGCCTTGGTCCAGTCATTCACCTCAAGACGATCGTGACACTCTCTTTATCTCTCTCTATCTCTTTCTTTATCTCTTTCTTTATCTCTTTCTCTTTATCTCTCTCTTTATCTCTCTCTCTTTATCTCTCCCTTTATTTCTCTCTCTTTATCTCTCTCTCTCTCTCTCTCTTTATCTCTCTCTCTCTCTCTTGTCTTATATCTCTACCTGTCTTCTCTCACTTCCTCTCTACATGTCTTCTCTATCTTCCTTCTTCTCCCCTCTCTCTCTCTATCGTTCCTTCCTGTGTGAAGGTGTGTCAGTACCCAGAGAACTCAGACCAATAGAAAACAACACCCATGAGCATTGACTTTAACCAACACAGTGTATTGTTTGCTCGCAGAGCTGCAAGTACAGATATTACATGATTGTCTAGAGTGTTCATATTGTTATTCTGCCATTTACCCCGCCAACGAGGCATATTCAATTATTTATTCTGACACAGACGCTATCAAAGAGAGTGCAAATTGAGACAAGAGTAGCTGTGGAAGAAGCTATGGAAGCTATTCCCACATAGAACCGTGAGCTAACAAACTGAAACAACATCAGTGTTAACATTGTCCAACCTCTAAGGTGTTACAGTACCAGTCACCTTGCTTTACAAGAAAGATATCAGCTCATTTCTTTCCATATTTCCCTTGAGTGAGAGAAGTTGTGTTTGCAAAAATGTCTCGGTCAAACACATGCTGGTTCATTTAATAGAAAAATGTACCAAGAGTAAAGCGGAGCTTGTTGAAGACAAGCCCTGAGATCTGTTGCTGGCTGTAGGAAGGATCAGATCTGTTGCTGGCTGTAGGAAGGATCAGATCTGTTGGAACTGTAGGAAGGATCAGATTTGTTGCTGGCTGTAGTAAAGATCAGATCTGTTGGAACTGTAGGAAGGATCAGATTTGTTGCTGGCTGTAGTAAAGATCAAATCTGTTGCTGGCTGTAGGAAGGATCAGATCTGTTGCTGGCTGTAGGAAGGATCAGATATGTTGCTGGCTGTAGGACGGATCAGATTTGTTGCTGGCTGTAGGAAGGATCAGATCTGTTGCTGGCTGTAGGAAGGATCAGATCTGTTGCTGGCTGTAGGAAGGATCAGATCTGTTGCTGGCTGTAGGAAGGATCAGATCTGTTGCTGGCTGTAGGAGGGATCTGATCTGTTGCTGGCTGTAGGAAGGATCAGATCTGTTGCTGGCTGTCTGTCTGTCGGGGAGTTTGTGTGGAGACAGTAGCCTCCCTGTCTCTCTCTGTTCTCTCTCTTTCCTCCTTCCTGACCCTCCCCCTCCCCCATCTCCTCTTCCCTCCCCCCTCTCCCCCCCCCCCCCCCCTCCCTCCCTCCCTCCCTCCCTCCCTCCCTCCCTCCCTCTCTCCTCTCCCCCCCCTCTCTCCCCCCTCCCTCCCTCTCTCCTCCCCCCTCTCCTCCCCCTTCCCCCCTGTCTCCTTGCCCACGCTGAGTGTTGTTCTACAGCTATAATAACCACCTGGTGATACTGCAGTAAACAGGGTACAGACGCAACAAGACACAAGCACAGCCAGATCACCCCACAACATCACCCCCTCTAATGACTCTGGAGAGCAGTCGTCTTCCCTGTCTCTTTACTCCCTCTCTAAAAGGGCTGACAGCTGATATTTATAGACTCTTTCCCAACTTTACATGCCTCAATTTGTCTCCAATTCGTTCATTTATTATCAGACAAACTGACTATCTGAATCCCTGCTTTTTATCTGGGCGGCTGCACTCATCTGGGGAAGACAGATTCGCTCTATCTATCTTTTACTGTGAGCGGACTGATTTGAACTCATGTCAAGGACTTTTCTTCTGGTTTTATTAAGGTAAACGTGCTGTAAACAAAGCCAAGGTAATAGGTTACGTGCGTAGGAATGCCGATTTTGAGCAATGCGTTAAGTACTGGTATGTTGTTGACATGTCCTTGTAAGATGGAACATTGAATAATAGGTGTTTTGAGAGGTCAAGTGTCATTCCTAGCCAGTGTCAACCAGTGTTAACCACGACCTATTCACCTGATAACGTGTTTGGATAAGAAGCATTACCACGGACATACACACACGCATACTCACACACACGCACGCACGCTGCACGCACGCACGCACGCACGCACCCCCCCCCCCCCCCCCCCCCCCCCCCCCCATCGTATTTACAGAGATGATACCTCTGCTTGGTTCGCATTACAGCAATGTGAATTGAAAAAGAGGCAATGAGAGCGGTGTCTAATGTTCCTCAGTGTTAGGACGGCAGTCTGTTTATCTTCAGAGACCCAGTGTTATGACAGGGGACAGGCCGTCTCCCTAATCCCTGACTCATTCTCTATACACTGTACTCGCACTACCAGTGTGTCTGTGGAGGAACGGGGGAGGGGGAGGAGTGTGTGTGTTTGTGTGTGTGAGAGAGAGAGAGAGAGAGAGAGAGAGAGAGAGAGAGAGAGAGAGAGAGAGAGAGAGAGAGAGAGAGAGAGAGAGAGAGAGAGGCTGCATGCGTGCACTTGCGTGTGACGGGGGCTCAGACTCAGAGAGCATTTCTGTTGGTTACAAAATCCACCTCCTGAAAAGAGAAGATGAGTATTCTGAGGTGGAACTCGATTCCTTTTGCCCACGGCAAGACTTGCCTTACTATAGTATATTAATAGCTCTCTCCCAGCCCTTCAAAACATAATACAGGACAACACGTCATACCACCAAGTAATTCACCATCTTTTACCCATAGGGATAGGTTAGGGTTTATATTTACCCTGGTCATTTATAGAGAAATAACATTATTTTTGAGATACGAGTGACTAACATGGTAACAGTTGTGAAATATCAAAATGTTATTTTGAATTCAGATGCAGCAGCATCAATAGGATAAATACATCAATCTTATCTGACGGATAAACCGGTAATGTGTTTTACAATGAAGTCAGAAGCACAGGGCGACCGATATTATGTTCAATTATATGTGGATTGATGACCGCTGTTGACTGCTCAGGGAGTACTATCTATTGATTGTTATCAGTTTGACAAACTGATGGACAGATATGGCTCTATTACATGGACCTGGTAATGCAATATACTGTTAATGTATCATGACAAATGGATTTAAAGAAGTAAACAGAATAGAGTTGTCTTTTCTGGGCTCTGGTAGAAGCGGTTTCAGTGGAAAGGTATGAATAAAATCCATTTGGAATTGAATGTGACACAGGTAGCCTAGTGGTTAGAGCGTTGGGCCAGTGACCAAAAGGTTGCTAGATTGAATCCCTGAGCTGACAAGGTAAAAATCTGTCGTTCTGCCCCTGACTGTTCCTAGGCCGCCATTGCCTAGTTAAATAAAGGTTAAATAAAAAAGTAAAATGTGTCTGTTTTTAAGATAAGATGTATTTATTGGGGGGGTAGATTTGTTACGAGGGATTAAACTAGCCAAAAGAAACAACTTGGGTAACAATGATAAATTCATTGATTTATATGGGTGTTTCCCCAAGTGAAGGGGCTCATTAAAGATGGGTACTTATAACCCCTAAAACACATTCATAACACATTCATAACCATTCATACATAATGCATTTATATGCAGAAAATGAACATTACCTTAAGTTACCTTGTATCACTACTTCTGAACGTGGTGTGGATGAGTTCAGAATGTGACACTACTTATGAACGTGTTGTGTATGAGTTCAGAATGTATCACTACTTATAAACGTGTTGTGTATGAGTTCAGAATGTATCACTACTTATGAACGTGTTGTGTATGAGTTCAGAATGTGACACTACTTATGAACGTGTTGTGTATGAGTTCAGAATGTGGCACTACTTATGAACGTGGTGTGTATGAGTTCAGAATGTGACACTACTTATGAACGTGTTGTGTATGAGTTCAGAATGTGACACTACTTATGAACGTGTTGTGTATGAGTTCAGAATGTGACACTACTTATGAACGTGTTGTGTATGAATTCAGAATGTGACACTACTTATGAACGTGTTGTGTATGAGTTCAGAATGTGGCACTACTTATGAACGTGTTGTGTATGGGTTCAGAATGTAGCACTACTTATGAACGTGTTGTGTATGAGTTCAGAATGTGACACTACTTATGAACGTGGTGTGTATGAGTTCAGAATGTGACACTACTTATGAACGTGTTGTGTATGAGTTCAGAATGTGACACTACTTATGAACGTGTTGTGTATGAGTTCAGAATGTGACACTACTTATGAACGTGTTGTGTATGAATTCAGAATGTGAAACTACTTATGAACGTGTTGTGTATGAGTTCAGAATGTAGCACTACTTATGAACGTGTTGTGTATGAATTCAGAATGTGACACTACTTATGAACGTGTTGTGTATGAGTTCAGAATGTGACACTACTTATGAACGTGTTGTGTATGAGTTCAGAATGTGGCACTACTTATGAACGTGTTGTGTATGAATTCAGAATGTGAAACTACTTATGAACGTGGTGTGTATGAGTTCAGAATGTGACACTACTTATGAACGTGTTGTGTATGAGTTCAGAATGTATCACTACTTATGAACGTGTTGTGTATGAGTTCAGAATGTGACACTACTTATGAACGTGTTGTGTATGAGTTCAGAATGTGGCACTACTTATGAACGTGTTGTGTATGAGTTCAGAATGTAGCACTACTTATGAACGTGTTGTGTATGAGTTCAGAATGTGACACTACTTATGAACGTGTTGTGTATGAGTTCAGAATGTGACACTACTTCTGAACGTGTTGTGTATGAGTTCAGAATGTATCACTACTTCTGAACGTGTTGTGTATGAGTTCAGAATGTGACACTACTTATGAACGTGTTGTGTATGAGTTCAGAATGTGACACTACTTATGAACGTGTTGTGTATGAGTTCAGAATGTGGCACTACTTCTGAACGTGTTGTGTATGAGTTCAGAATGTGACACTACTTATGAACGTGGTGTGTATGAGTTCAGAATGTGACACTACTTATGAACGTGTTGTGTATGAGTTCAGAATGTGACACTACTTATGAACGTGTTGTGTATGAGTTCAGAATGTGACACTACTTATGAACGTGTTGTGTATGAGTTCAGAATGTGACACTACTTATGAACGTGTTGTGTATGAGTTCAGAATGTGACACTACTTATGAACGTGTTGTGTATGAGTTCAGAATGTGACACTACTTATGAACGTGTTGTGTATGAGTTCAGAATGTATCACTACTTATGAACGTGTTGTGTATGAATTCAGAATGTGAAACTACTTATGAACGTGTTGTGTATGAGTTCAGAATGTATCACTACTTATGAACGTGTTGTGTATGAGTTCAGAATGTATCACTACTTATGAACGTGTTGTGTATGAATTCAGAATGTGAAACTACTTATGAACGTGTTGTGTATGAGTTCAGAATGTATCACTACTTATGAACGTGTTGTGTATGAGTTCAGAATGTGACACTACTTATGAACGTGTTGTGTATGAGTTCAGAATGTATCACTACTTATGAACGTGTTGTGTATGAGTTCAGAATGTATCACTACTTATGAACGTGTTGTGTATGAGTTCAGAATGTATCACTACTTATGAACGTGTTGTGTATGAGTTCAGAATGTGACACTACTTATGAACGTGTTGTGTATGAGTTCAGAATGTATCACTACTTATGAACGTGTTGTGTATGAATTCAGAATGTGAAACTACTTATGAACGTGTTGTGTATGAGTTCAGAATGTATCACTACTTATGAACGTGTTGTGTATGAGTTCAGAATGTGACACTACTTATGAACGTGTTGTGTATGAGTTCAGAATGTATCACTACTTATGAACGTGTTGTGTATGAGTTCAGAATGTGACACTACTTATGAACGTGTTGTGTATGAGTTCAGAATGTGGACTGAAGCTCTCAGATTCCCATCACTTTAAGTGTTACTGTTAATGGGATACTACAGATTCTGACAGTTGGTGTTTTGTTTGTGAGATGTAGAGTCGTGGACAAAAGTTTTGAGAATGACACAAATATTAATTTTCACAAAGTCTGCTGCCTCAGTTTGTATATTGGCAATTTGCATATACTCCAGAATGTTATGAAGAGTGATCAGATGAATTGCAATTAATTGCAAAGTCCATCTTTGCCATGCAAATGAACTGAATCCCCAAAAAACATTTCCACTGCATTTCAGCCCTGCCACAAAAGGACCAGCTGACATCATGTCAGTGATTCTCTCGTTAACACAGGTGTGAGTGTTGACGAGGACAAGGCTGGAGATCACTCTGTCATGCTGATTGAGTTTGAATAACAGACTGGAAGCTTCAAAAGGAGGGTGGTGCTTGGAATCATTGTTCTTCCATTGTCAAACATGGTTACCTGCAAGGAAACACGTGCCGTCATCATTGCTTTGCACAAAAAGGGCTTCACAGGCAAGGATATTGCTGCCAGTAAGATTGCACCTAAATCAACCATTTATCGGATCATCAAGAACTTCAAGGAGAGCGGTTCAATTGTTGCGAAGAATGCTTCAGGGCGCTCAAGAAAGTCCAGCAAGCGCCAGGACCGTCTCCTAAAGTTGATTCAACTGCGGGATTGGGGCACCACCAGTACAGAGCTTGCTCATGAATGGCAGCAGGCAGGTGTGAGTGCATCTTTATTTTATTTATTTTTCACCTTTATTTAACCAGGTAGGCAAGTTGAGAACACGTTCTCATTTACAATTGCGACCTGGCCAAGATAAAGCAAAGCAGTTCGACACATACAACAACACAGAGTTACACATGGAGTAAAACAAACATACAGTCAATAATACAGTAGAAAAATAAGTCTATATACAATGTGAGCAAGTGAGGTGAGATAAGGGAGGTGAAGGCAAAAAAAAGGCCATGGTGGCGAAGTAAATACAATATAGCAAGTAAAACACTGGAATGGTTGATTTGCAGTGGAAGAATGTGCAAAGTAGAGATATAAATAATGAGGTGCAAAGGAGCAAAATAAATAAATAAATAAATACAGTAGGGAAAGAGGTAGTTGTTTGGGCTAAATTATAGATGGGCTATGTACAGGTGCAGTAATCTATGAGCTGCTCTGACAGCTGGTGCTTAAAGCTAGTGAGGGAGATAAGTGTTTCCAGTTTCAGAGATTTTTGTAGTTCGTTCCAGTCATTGGCAGCAGAGAACTGGAAGGAGAGGCGGCCAAAGGAAGAATTGGTTTTGGGGGTGACCAGAGAGATATACCTGCTGGAACGCGTGCTACAGGTGGGTGCTGCTATGGTGACCAGCGAGCTGAGATAAGGGAGGACTTTATCTAGCAGGGTCTTGTAGATGACCTGGAGCCAGTGGGTTTGGCGACGAGTATGAAGCGAGGGCCAGCCAACGAGAGTGTACAGGTCGCAGTGGTGGGTAGTATATGGGGCTTTGGTGACAAAACGGATGGCACTGTGATAATAAATTGGATGCAGTCTGAGTAGGGTATTGGAGGCTATTTTGTAAATGACATCACCGAAGTCGAGGATTGGTAGGATGGTCAGTTTTACAAGGGTATGTTTGGCAGCATGAGTGAAGGATGCTTTGTTGCGGAATAGGAAGCCAATTCTAGATTTAACTTTGGATTGGAGATGTTTGATGTGAGTCTGGAAGGAGAGTTTACAGTCTAACCAGACACCTAGGTATTTGTAGTTGTCCACATATTCTAAGTCAGAGCCGTCCAGAGTAGTGATGTTGGACAGACGGGCAGGTGCAGGCAGCGATCGGTTGAAGAAGAGGCGAAGACTTTTGGAGGATGGCCTGGTGTCAAGAAGGGCAGCAAAGAAGTCACTTCTCTCTAGGAAAAACATCAGGGACAGACTGAAATTCTGCAAAAGGTACAGGGATCGGATTGCTGAGGACTGGGGTAAAGTCATTTTCTCTGATGGATCCCCTTTCCGATTGTTTGGGGCATCCGGAAAAAAGCTTGTCCGGAGAAGACAAGGTGAGCGCTACCATCAGTCCTATGTCAGCCAAGGGAGTGGGCTCACTCACAATTTTGCCTAAGAACACAGCCATGAATAAAGAATGGTAGCAACACATCCTCCGAGAGCAACTTCTCCCAACCATCCAGGAACAGTTTGGTGATGAACAATGCCTTTTCCAGCATGATGGAGCACCTTGCCATAAGGCAAAAGTGATAACTAAGTGGCTCGGGGAACAAAACATTGATATTTTGGGTCCATGGTGTCACGATCTTTCAAGATCGAACCCAGAAGCAGACCAGGACAAGGAGCGTAGGAAGAAGGTGAGTATTTATTTACAGTGAAATGTGAAAAGGTAGATATATCCAGATGGCGTAGCGGGCAGCGGTGGTGAGTAGATGAGAGGAAATAGGTGAATCCAATGTAGTAGCAGAATCCTCTGTCAACCAGGCGGGAATGGAGTGAATGATCCAGGTGAGTAATGTTCATGGCTAACGATCCGGCAGGGAATGGAAGTCAGGTCAGAGCTTTTGAAGGGTAGAGATGATGATCAGGACAGGTGTGCAGATTACTGACGGGAAACAGGTGCGGGTGAAATCAATCTCCCAATGAGCTAATTCGCCCGGCAACCAGACAGGGTGCGTTCCAGGACACCTGAAACACACTCCAGGACAGACACACAGGCAAACCCAGACTCAGGAAGCGGGATTCGTGACAGTACCCCCCCTCCGACGAACGCCACCGGGCGGACTACCTGGAGCGCCAGGATGGAGGCGGTAGAAGTCACGAATCAGGTCGTCATCCAGAATCTGTCGCCGAGGAATCCAACTCCTCTCCTCTGGACCATATCCTTCCCAGTCCACTAGAAACTGGTACCCTCGACCCCGCCGTCTGGAGTCCATGATGCGGCGCACCGTGTAGACAGGACCACCTCCGATCATCCGAGGAGGAGGAGGACGAGGAGGAGGAGGCAACAGAGGACTGAGGTGAACCGGCTTGAGACAGGAGACATGAAAAGTGGGATGCACTCTAAGTGTTGCAGGCAACTTGAGTCGAACAACCACAGGATTTATGATTCTCTCCACTACAAACGGACCAATGAACTTAGGTGACAACTTCCTTGACTCCGTCCGTAGAGGAAGATCCCGTGTAGCCAACCAAACCTTATCTCCAACCGTATAAGCTGGGGCAGGAATACGGCGACGGTTCGCCTGTATCTGATACCGGTCAGAAACTCTAAGGAGAGCCTTCCTGGCCCGATGCCAGGTCCGGTGGCAACGACGAATATGGGTCTGGACAGAGGGAACCGAGAGATCCCTCTCCTGAGAAGGAAACAAAGGAGGTTGGTATCCGTAAAGGCATTGGAAGGGGGACATCCCAGTGGCAGATGAAGGAAGGGTATTATGGGCATACTCAACCCAGGGTAATTGAGATGACCAAGAGGTGGGATCAGAGGAGACAAGACAACGCAGCGTGGACTCCATCTTCTGGTTGGCTCTCTCCGCTTGACCATTAGATTGTGGGTGAAATCCAGAAGTGAGACTGACTGTAGCTCCAATGGCCAAACAGAAGGATTTCCAGACAGCAGAGGTAAACTGAGGACCACGGTCAGACACAATGTCACTGGGCAATCCGTGAACCCTGAAAACCTCCCTGACCAGGATCTCGGACGTCTCCGTAGCCGATGGAAGCTTGGAGAGAGGAACAAAATGAGCAAACTTGCTGAATCTGTCCACAATGGTCAGAATGACCGTGTTCCCAACAGAAGGGGGCAATCCCGTGACAAAATCCAGGGCCAGATGCGACCAAGGTCGCCGAGGAATAGGTAGGGGGTGAAGAAGCCCAGAGCTGGGCCGATTGGTACTCTTGTTCTGGGCACAAACAGGACATGCGGCAACAAACCTCCGGGTATCTTCTCCCATGGCAGGCCACCAAAAACGTCTGCGCAGTAGTGCCATAGTCCGAGCAACGCCAGGGTGACAAGCTATCTTGCTGGCGTGGGACCACTGAAGGACAGCAGAACGGACCGACTCGGGTACGAACAACCGACCGGGTGGACCGTTACCGGGGCCGGGCTGCGTCCGAAGGGCCGCCATCACATCCTCCTCTATCCTCCATGTAACGGCTCCCACGACAACATTCTGGGGAAGAATCGTCTCAGTCTTGACCCCACTCTCCTCCGTCTTAGAGAACATCCGGGACAGGGCGTCCGCCTTCCCGTTCTTAGACCCAGGTCGGAACGTCAGGGAAAAATTGAAACGTCCAAAAAACAAGGCCCACCTAGCCTGACGGGCGTTGAGACGTTTAGCCGATTGTACGTAAGCCAGATTCTTGTGGTCAGTCCAGACCACAAACGGTTGCTCCGCTCCCTCCAACCAGTGCCGCCACTCCTCCAAGGCAAGCTTCACAGCGAGAAGCTCCCGGTTACCCACATCGTAGTTTCTTTCAGCTGGAGAAAGACGACCAGAGTAGAAAGCGCAGGGATGGAGTTTACCGTCAGTGGAGCTACGCTGGGACAGGATGGCGCCCACACCCACATCAGAAGCATCCACTTCCACAACGAACTGACGGGAAGTGTCAGGTTGAGAGAGAATCGGGGCGTTGGTGAATCGGCTCTTCAAGTCCAGAAATGCTCGGTCTGCCTCAGGAGTCCAACAGAACTTTCTGGTGCAAGACGTCAGGGCAGTTAAAGGTGCAGCCACCCGGCTGTAGTCACGGATAAACCTCCGATAAAAATTCGCAAACCCCAGGAATCTCTGGAGCTGCAATCTTGTACCGGGCTGGACCCAATCCCGAACCGCCCGAACCTTCTCTTGGTCCATCTTGATCTCTCCCCTGGATATGATGTACCCGAGGAAGGACGTTGTATGGGCGTGAAAATCACACTTCTCCGCCTTCACGAACAGACGGTTTTCCAATAACCGCTGCAGGACCTGCTTGACATGCAGAACGTGGCTAGAAAGCTCCTTTGAGAAGATGAGGATATCATCCAGGTAAACGAACACAAAAATACCAATCATATCTCTCAAAACGTCATTCACCATACTTTGGAACACCGCCGGAGCGTTGGTCAGTCCAAACGGCATCACCTGGTACTCAAAATGTCCCATCGGAGTATTGAACCCAGTCAACCACTCGTCCCCCTCCTTGATCCGAACCAAATGATAAGCATTACGTAAATCAAGCTTCGTAAAAACCGTAGCACCCTGTAAGGAATCGCAAGCCGAGCTCATCAAGGGCAGGGGATACTTGTTCTTAACCGTAATCTCATTCAAACCCCGATAATCAATACACGGTCGAAGAGAACCATCCTTCTTGCTCACAAAAAAAAATCCTGCTCCCAAAGGTGATGACGATGGCCGAATGAGACCTGTAGCTAGAGACTCCTTGATGTAGGTCTCCAAGGCCTCACGTTCCGGTCGAGAGATACTGTATAACCGTCCCTTGGGAAAGGCAGATCCAGGAAACAGATTAATCGCACAATCATAAGGTCGGTGGGGAGGAAGAGACAGAGCCTTCTGTTTACTGAATACCTCACCCAACTCGTGATATGTTTCTGGAACCAGGGACAAATCAGGAGGAGCAGAGTCACTGACCTGACTGGAAACAGCAGGAGAACAGGCAGTCCTAAGGCAGTTAGCATGACACTCAATGTTCCAACTAGTTACCTTCCCTGTCACCCAATCAAACGAGGGATTGTGTTCCTTCAGCCAGGGGTAACCAAGAACCAGAGGAACATGGGGCGAGGACAAAATGAAGAAAGAGATAAACTCTGAATGATTTCCCGACACCAACATCTTAACCGGTTCAGTCCTCATAGTGATCCGTGCCAGACTACTGCCGTTCAGAGTGGTTGCTTCAATGGCTTCCGGCAATTGCTCCTTGGAAAGCCCCAGCTGTTCCACCAAGTCGGCATCCATAAAGTTGCCATCGGCACCTGAATCGATAAAAGCGTTCAGGTCAAAACTCTGATCCTTATTCATAAGGGTCGCAGGAAAACGGGGTCTGACAAGATCCTTGAGAGATTGAAACTGGCTCGCTAAAATTCCTCCCAAATTTAGCGAGCCGGGCAGTTTAACGGGCGCTGTGGACAAGCGGAGTTGTAATGTCCCGATCTACCACAGTAGAAAGAGCTATTGGTCTCACGTCTACGTTGGCGCTCCTCCTTAGTTAGCCCGTGTCGCCCCACTTGCATTGGTTCAGAATCTGGTGGCAAGACTCCTCCACTAATCCCGTGTGGAGAATAACGATCAATACGTCCTGGTTCACCTCCTGAACCGAATGGTAACCGAGTTACAGATTGATTGGATAGACCCCACTGCTTCTCCCTCCTTCTCTCTCGGACTCTATTATCAACCCGAATAGATAAAGCGACCAAGCTGTCTAAGTCACTAGGCTCTGGATAAGAAATCAGCTCATCCTTAAGTTCATCTGACAACCCCTTGTAAAAAACCGCTTGTAGTGACTCCTCATTCCAACCACTCTCCACAGCCAATGTCCTGAACTCAATCATAAAATCTGCCACACTGCGATCTCCTTGGCGAAGAGAGAACAAACGTTTAGCTGCGTCCTTACCTCGGACTGGATGATCAAAAAGCTTCCTCATCTCTCCCGTGAACTCCTGATATGAAGCCGTGCAGGTTCCCTGTCGTTCCCAAACGGCTGAAGCCCATTCCAGAGCTCTTCCACGCAACAGTTCAATAACCAAGGCTATCCTAGCCTTGTCAGTGGCGTAAGAATGGGGCTGTAGATCAAACACTAACCCACACTGCATAAGAAACGAACGGCATTTTCCCAAATCCCCTTCATATTTATCAGGCGTCGGTACCTTGGGTTCACGAAATGGAAACGCTTCAGACACGGCAGGTGAGATGGGTGAAACCGGTGGTGAATGAATCACCTGCAAACTGAGCTGATCCTGGACTTGTGTCAAGCTAGCAGATAAATTCTGGATCGAACTCGCTATCTCCTGTAGCGCCGTATTGTGTTGTCCCAATTTCTTCTCCTGCAGGGTAATGGCATGGCAAACGGAGTCCAGGTCCGCTGGGTTCATTACTGGCCGGATCGTTCTGTCACGATCTTTCAAGATCGAACCCAGAAGCAGACCAGGACAAGGAGCGTAGGAAGAAGGTGAGTATTTATTTACAGTGAAATGTGAAAAGGTAGATATATCCAGATGGCGTAGCGGGCAGCGGTGGTGAGTAGATGAGAGGAAATAGGTGAATCCAATGTAGTAGCAGAATCCTCTGTCAACCAGGCGGGAATGGAGTGAATGATCCAGGTGAGTAATGTTCATGGCTAACGATCCGGCAGGGAATGGAAGTCAGGTCAGAGCTTTTGAAGGGTAGAGATGATGATCAGGACAGGTGTGCAGATTACTGACGGGAAACAGGTGCGGGTGAAATCAATCTCCCAATGAGCTAATTCGCCCGGCAACCAGACAGGGTGCGTTCCAGGACACCTGAAACACACTCCAGGACAGACACACAGGCAAACCCAGACTCAGGAAGCGGGATTCGTGACACATGGCCCAGACCTTAATCCTATTGAGAACTTGTGGTCAATCCTCAAGAGGCGGGTGGACAAACAAAACCCCACAAATTCTGACAAACTCCAAGCATTGATTATGCAAGAATGGGCTGCCATCAGTCAGGATGTGGCCCAGAAGTTAATTGACAGCATGCCAGGGCGGATTGCAGAGGTCTTGAAAAAGAAGGGTCAACGCTGCAAATATTGACTCTTTGCATCAACTTCATGTAATTGTCAATAAAAGCCTTTGACACTTATGAAATGCTTGTAATTATACTTCAGTATTCCATAGTAACATCTGACAAAAATATCTAAAGACACTGAGGCAGCAGACTTCGTGAAAATTCATATTTGTGTCATTCTCAAAACTTTTGGCCACGACTGTACATGTCCCTGCATGCAGTGTGCAGGAAGTTAGAAGTCTTGCAGTATCACTTTTAGGATAGACTAAGTACACCTTCTGAAAGACTACCAACGCCCAGGGGCAGGTGTTTAACCGACAAGTTCACCTTACCCTTCAACGAGGCTGTTGCTAGGATGACCCCCTTTATGGGGTTTCAGGTGTCTCTGAACGGTACTTACACACCTGCCCTATGTCTGGAATCCCTTGTCAACACCACACACACACACAGTACACAAATGGTCTGGTGACAGACACACATGCACGCATGCATGCAAACACACACACACACACACACACACACACACACACACACACACACACACACACACACACACACACACACACACACACACACACACACACACACACACACACACACACACACACACATTTTGAGCTGAAGGCCCAAGGCCAGAGGATGTGTGTGTGTACGTGTGTGCGTGCATGTGTGGGTGCGTATTGACAAACCATATGCTTATAGTTGACACCACCCCCACAGTTTTGATAACAGCAGATGCCCCAGACCTCTGTAGCACTGTTGTTTACCGTAGATTGGCAACAAAACACTCCAGAATAATAATAGTGTTACTCACACTCACTCACTCTCACACACGCTTTCACACACACTCTCACACACTCACTCACTCTCACACACGCTTTCACACACACTCTCACACATTCACTCACTCTCACACATGCTCTCACACACACTCTCACTCTCACACACACACTCTCACACTCGCTCTCACACACACTCTCACTCTCACACACACTTTCACACACACTCTCACAAACACTCTCACTCTCACACACACCCACACTCTCGCACCCACTCTCGCGCACACACACACACACACACACACACACACACACACACACACACACACACACACACACACACACACACACACACACACACACACACACACACACACACACACACACACACACACACACACACACACACACACACACACAAACAAGTCAAATTATCCTAATCTGTGTCACAAAAAACAACAAACATTTTGTAGAGAAAATGATTTGATGCATTGCCTTTCATGTTAATGGATGACCAACGGAAACCGCGAGAGAGAACAACAACTGCTATCGTAAAGATGATCTCTTCTCTCAATGTTCTCTCTCTGTGTCTGCGTCAACGCAGCGGGCTCCCAGCACATTAAATGAGCTCCAGAATAATTAAAGCTGCACAGCAAACAGTCCTCCTTTCTTTTATTCAGTGATTTTACATTTGGTAATCATTGTAGGATAATGGCTACATTTAGACATTTGAGACGTGCATGCCACCCTGTCTACATCCCTGTCTACATGTCTACATCCCTGTCTACATCCCTGTCTACTTCCCTGTCTACATCCATGTCTACATCCCTGTCTACATCCCTGTCTACATCCCTGTCTACATCTCTGTCTACATGTCTACTTCCCTGTCTACATCCATGTCTACATCCATGTCTACATCCATGTCTACATGTCTACATCCCTGTCTACATCCCTGTCTACATCCCTGTCTACATCCCTGTCTACATCCATGTCTACATCCCTGTCTACATCCATGTCTACATCCATGTCTACATCCATGTCTACATCCATGTCTACATCCCTGTCTACATGTCTACATCCCTGTCTACATCCCTGTCTACATGTCTACATCCCTGTCTACATGTCTACATCCCTGTCTACATGTCTACATCCCTGTCTACATCCCTGTCTACATCCCTGTCTACATGTCTACTTCCCTGTCTACATGTCTACATCCCTGTCTACATGTCTACATCCCTGTCTACATGTCTACATCCCTGTCTACATGTCTACATCTCTGTCTACATGTCTACATCCCTGTCTACATGTCTACATCCCTGTCTACATGTCTACATCCCTGTCTACATGTCTACATCCCTGTCTACATCCCTGTCTACATCTCTGTCTACATGTCTACTTCCCTGTCTACATCCATGTCTACATCCATGTCTACATCCATGTCTACATGTCTACATCCCTGTCTACATCCCTGTCTACATCCATGTCTACATCCATGTCTACATACATGTCTACATCCATGTCTACATCCCTGTCTACATCCCTGTCTACATCCATGTCTACATCCATGTCTACATCCCTGTCTACATCCATGTCTACATCCATGTCTACATCCCTGTCTACATCCCTGTCTACATCCCTGTCTACATCCATGTCTACATCCATGTCTACATCCATGTCTACATCCCTGTCTACATCCATGTCTACATCCCTGTCTACATCCATGTCTACATCCATGTCTACATCCCTGTCTACATCCATGTCTACATCCATGTCTACATCCCTGTCTACATGTCTACATCCCTGTCTACATCCCTGTCTACATCCCTGTCTACATCCATGTCTACATCCATGTCTACATCCATGTCTACATCCATGTCTACATCCATGTCTACATCCCTGTCTACATGTCTACATCCCTGTCTACATCCCTGTCTACATCCATGTCTACATTTCTACACAATCAGAGTAA
Source organism: Salvelinus namaycush (assembly GCF_016432855.1). Taxonomy (NCBI): domain Eukaryota; kingdom Metazoa; phylum Chordata; class Actinopteri; order Salmoniformes; family Salmonidae; genus Salvelinus; species Salvelinus namaycush. The sequence continues at coordinate 24,825,292 of NC_052344.1, read as the reverse complement.
GAAAAGAGCCTGTTGGGTCGTTGTCATTCCCTGTTGTTTTTCTTCATTATTCCTCACAGTCTGCTTCTTGACGCGTTACGTAACGTCCCCATATCACTCGATTGGCCCGCGGGGCGTCAGCGTGAAATGATGGGAAAACAAAACTGTGAGGAGACAGGTTGAGCCAATTAAACGATGCAACAGGTAGGTCATTTCTTCACAATGCTTTTTTCCTAATGAGCCCCAGTGATAAGTCATGTTTTAATTTGATGCGTTCTCTCTCTTCTTCTCTCTGTTATGCCAGCCAAGGGATATGCCTTTCGGTATTGTTCTTGCCCGGGAGGGAAAATGTCACAGCAGTGGCGCTGGTGCTGGCGCTGCTTTGGAGCGGATCTGACACTCCGGTAATTACTTCGCCGTAGCGCCGTCGCCGGGAATGAGGGCATTTCTCTGCAACAACAATAACATCTGTCAGAGAGCCAGGCAGTTCAGCTTCAAGTCCCTGTCCTCATTCTGTCTCAGACCAGGTCTGAAAATACACCCTCTTCTTCCCTGTGCAGTGCACTACTTGTGTCTCTGGTCAAAGGGAGTGCACTGTGCAGGGAATAGGGGGTCACTTCAGATGCAGCCTCTCACTCTCTTTTAGGAGACATCCCGACACATCTCCTCATGCTTTACATGCCAGAGTCCCCAAAGAGGAGCTACGGATGCACAGAGTAGGCAACCTGAGCTACAGGGAAAATAGGTTAGAAACATCAATACTTCTATGGGCTTTTCTTTCCTTATCATGTACAGAGCTAGAGGAGCAAGTAGAGATGGCACATGGGGTGTGTGTGTGTGTGTGTGGGTCTATCATAGTAGTGTGTCCTTGTGTGCGCGTGTGCATGAACCCACAATACAGTAAAGTCAATGACACAGAGTGGCTGGTGTGTGTGTGTAAATGCCTGCCTGCCTGCCTGCCTGTGTGTGCCTCTCCTCCCGCAGCAGAGGGAGGTCAAAGGCCACTGACAGAGTGGTTGGAACCGAACAGCCGCAGTGGGTGGTCCGGGGGAAGATGGCTGACCCACCTCAGGTGGTCCAACATCAAGAGGGCTGGAGAACGAAGACAATAATACATGGAGCAGCTCCCTGGACTCTGTCTACTCTGGCTGTACAGGAAATGGAGCAGCTCCCTGGACTCTGTCTACTCTGGCTGCACAGGAAATGGAGCAGCTCCCTGGACTCTGTCTACTCTGGCTGTACAGGAAATGGAGCAGCTCCCTGGACTCTGTCTACTCTGGCTGTACAGGAAATGGAGCAGCTCCCTGGACTTTGTCTACTCTGGCTGTACAGGAAATGGAGCAGCTCTCTGGACTCTGTCTACTCTGGCTGCACAGGTAATGGAGCAGCTCCCTGGACTCTGTCTACTCTGGCTGCACAGGAAATGGAGCAGCTCCCTGGACTCTGTCTACTCTGGCTGCACAGGAAATGGAGCAGCTCCCTGGACTCTGTCTACTCTGGCTGCACAGGTAATGGAGCAGCTCCCTGGACTCTGTCTACTCTGGCTGCACAGGTAATGGAGCAGCTCCCGGGACTCTGTCTACTCTGGCTGCACAGGAAATGGAGCAGCTCCCTGGACTCTGTCTACTCTGGCTGTACAGGAAATGGAGCAGCTCCCTGGACTCTGTCTACTCTGGCTGCACAGGTAATGGAGCAAGACTGCAGAGTGGAGGACACAAATGGACATTCAAAAGTGAGTGACTTTGACAGCATGGGGTCGTGGTGGTGTGGCAGCAACACAGCCACCATAGTGTGTCTGTGGGAAGGGGATAGAGCTGCATGTAATGACAGGTTCCCAGCGGGGCTCTATATCCTCCTGCTGTTGTATGGAATCAGGTGGCTTCACTTCATAGAATGGGGGAGGGAGGTAAATCGGGGTAAATGGGGGTAAGTGTCGCCTGTACATTACTGGTACTGTTACATACGATTCAGACACTGTGGCTGATTACCTCATAATAGGAATGCCTAATCACTTGTATTATCAGTGTTATGTTATACTGCACTATGTTATAGCAAGAGATCAAATGCATTTTCTGTGTTTTAAAAGTCTATTTTTCCATTGGAAAATAAAGGAAATGCTTCTTCACTTGTACAGTTCTTGTACAATCTTCTCAAAGAAGACTCAAAATGTATCTTCATTCTCTCTCACAGATTAACCAATGGGAAGCCAAAGAGACACCAATCCAATTCAATCCAAACCCATCTCCCTACAAGCACACAGTCCAGTGGTTACGGTACCCAGATGATGAGAATAATGTCTTCCTCTCATTTGCATTTAGTAATGAGTGCATGGTGATTAAAAATTGAAATGAAGGCTAACTGCTCTGGTTGCCAGATAGATAAACATGAACGGTGTAGAGAGTCGATGGAACAGGGAGACAAGAGGAAAGTGGGTTCTCCCTAGACACAGCTCATCACTTCTTTCTATTCTTTAAACTGTGTATATGAATGGGGGAACAGACTGGGAGATTGTGTGTGTGTGTGTGTGAAAGAGATTGTACGTGTGGAAGCTTGTGCTTGTGTGTGTGCGTGCATACCTGTGTGTACATGTTATTGCCCCCAGAGAGAACACAGCACAAGGGATGCTCACCTCCTTCTCCCACGTCACATCTACGTAGGTTATGGATGGTTGAATGGGTGAACAGAAATAACATCCGTCAGATTCTTGCCTTGAAGTAAAGAATTATAATAACAACACCACCCCCTCTGGACAATCACTTGTAGCCCAAAGATAGTTCATTACTCAGTGACGAAGACACATCTCAGTCTTTTCCACCACAAACATGGACGAAGTAACAATAGAACGTAGAACGAGGAAGTTTGCTGATGTCAGACCAGAGACCTCTTCTGTATCCCAAATGCCACTCTATACGCTATGAGTCCTGGTCAAAAGTAGTGCACTACATAGGGAATGGGTGCCAATTGGGATGCAGAACTTGACTCTATTTGACTAGATAAGAGCGTGTTGGAACTAAAAACAAAGAACAGAGAAGAAAACATTCACCAAGATGATCCATTGAAAGGATTCTATAGCTCCTCATTCTATAGCTCCTTTTAAAACCGAAGCTGCTTTCATTCAATTATGCTTGTGTACTCGGTAGCTAGTTGAATAGAAGTCTTGAAAGCACAAAGCTCAGAGTTAACAAACCTTTTGTTGTTGTACTCTCATAATTTACCTCGCTGTTTGTTGACAGTACGTTTTCTCTGTCAAATGTGATGCACTTCTTTCCTGCTGGAGGTTGCAGTGCAATCGGTGACTTCAGTTCGGAGATGCAACAAGGCTGCCCTTACTCTTAGAGGAAACGCCAAGGACATTCTCTGAATGCCAGCTATTTCGTCCCACTTTTAACAGCCACCACCTGTACTGTGGGCTACGTACTGTACGTGTGTCAAAATAGCTGATGATGAAATGGAAATTCATTATGGGGAATGTTGAAGGATATCACTGTACACCAACAAACAAGACAGCAGATGTCAGTTCTTTCTAAAAGCATCACACACACACCTGCACACACACACACACACACACACACACACACACACACACACACACACACACACACACACACACACACACACACACACACACACACACACACACACACACACACACACACACACACACACACACACACACACACACAGTTGCTAAAAGGAAATTATAAACTGGGTGGTTCGAGCCCTGAATGCTGATTGGCTGACAGCCGTGGTATATCAGACCGTATACCACAGGTATGACAAAACATGTATTTTACTGTTCTAATTATGTTGGTAACCAGTTTCTAATAGCAATAAGGCACCTTGGGGGTTTGTGGTATATGGCCAATATACCACGGCTAAGGGCTGTATCCAGCCACTCCGCGTTGCGTCGTGCATGGATACAGCCCTTAGCCATAGTATATTGACCATATGTCACGCCCTGACCGTAGAGAGCTTTTTATGCCTCTATTTTGGTTTGGTCAGGGTGTGATTTGGGTGGGCATTCTATGTTCATTTTCTAGGTTTTGTATTTCTTTGTGTTTGGCCGGGTGTGGCAGCTGTCTATCGTTGTCTCTGATTGAGAACCATACTTACGTAGGTAGCTTTTTCCCACATGGTTTTTGTGGGTAGTTGTTTTGTGTTTCTGCACCTGACAGAACTGTTCGTTGTCGTTTTGCTCTTTGTTATTTTGTTCAAGTGTTTTTTTTTAAATAAATCATGAACACTTACCCCGCTGCGCTTTGGTCCACTCCCTCTTCTTCAGACGACCGTTACACCATATTCCACACACCCTCATGCCTTATTGCTTAAACATATCTTGGAGAACAGTATGTGCCAATGTTATCCAATCCCGTTTTCATCACAAATGATATGTTGATATGTTGCTCACACTTTGGATGAATGACTTAGAATAAGTCAAATTCATTCTTTTCAAAGCCGAATTATATACTTATTTGACAGTCAGAGAGCATTCTTCCATACAAACACACCCTAGATTCTGCATAAAACCTAAAATTATACAACAAGAGGGTCTAATCCTGGATGCTGATTGGTTAAAACCGTGTTCCAGCCACTGACGTCCAAATGCCTGTCTGAGCTGTAGGTCCAAACTACAAATGTCTGAGCTGTCGGTCCAAACTACAAATGTCTGAGCTGTCGGTCCAAACTACAAATGTCTGAGCTGTCGGTCCAAACTACAAATGTCTGAGCTGTCAGTCCAAACTGATCTGCGGATCTCTGGTTGAAGCTAGCTCCTAGTGGCGTCCGTCCTGAAGGTAGTTCACCCTACGTTCAGGGTTGTAGGCTGTCATTTGTTATTTTGTGGTTCTTGCTCCAAGCGCCACTCCTCGCTCTCCCCGATGCTCGGGATGCTGGTGGCTTCGCCAGGTAAAGTTGTTATGATGATGAAATGATGTAACAATGTAAATGATTGCTCATAAGGTGACAGTGAGGTGACTGTAATCCTAGCTGTCTCAGTAGTGCTCAAGCCACCATATGTATTCAAATCAGATTGTATTGGTCACATATATTTAGCAGATGTTACAGTGCTCCTACAGTGCAGTAGTATCTAACAATTCACAACAATAACACAGGCATCTAAAAGTAAAAGAATGGAATTAAGAAATATATCAATATTAGGATGAGCAATGTCGGAGTGGCATTGACTAAAATACAGCAGAACAGTATACAGTATATACATATGAAATGAGTAAAACAGGTACATATTATTACAATGACTACTGTTCCATTATTAAAGTGACCAGTCATTCCATGTCTATGTACATAGGGCAGCATCCTCTAAGGTGCAGGGTTGAGTAACTGGGTGGTAGTCGGCTAGTGATGGCTATTTAACAGTCTGATGGCTTTGAGATAGAAGCTGTTATTCAGTCTCTCGGTCACAGCTTTGATGCACCTGTACTTATCTCACCTTCCGGATGATAGCGGGGTGAACAGGTCGTGGCTTGGATGGTTGTTGTCCTTGATGATCTTTTTGGCCATCCTGTGACATCGGGTACTGTTGGTTTCCTGGAGGGCAGGTAGTTTGCCCCAAGTGATGTGTTGGGCAGACTGCACCACCTCTTGGAGAGCCCTGCGGTTGCGGGCGGTGCAGTTGCCGTACCAGGCGGTGATACACCCCGAGCCCTAAAAGGTTTTAAACCTGTAACTGAAAAATAACTTTTTAATAATTTTTAATAAAGTGTTTTCGGATCCATTACATTGCTCATGACCCAGCTCAATAGACGTCCTGTCACAAGCCTGTGTGTCTTGTACCCCCCCCCCCCCCCCCCCCCCAACAACAACAAAATCTGTACGGCTTTCAACTTAATCTTGAAAGTTGTAATAGTAGAATGCACCAGGTGCAATTTCGATATTGGGTAGTGCATCATCAGTTTTCCTCTTGTCGTGTCAGTCATTGCAGACCTTAGAGAGCAATTTATAACTCATCAAAGATGTCCAGATCAACTAGCCCATGTCGGCTAATGTTTTTTTAGCTAGGTTTTTTAGCCCATAGATTTTGTTATAATGTTTTAGTCACTCAAATATCACATGAATAAACATTAGACATGGCAAAATGAATAGAATTGCAAGAAAATGTGCTTTAAAACTGCATAATGGTCTCTGCACCCTATGACAAAATACGTAGAATCGCAGGAAATAAGCTTTAAACGTTTTCTCTCCACCAAGAAGATGTGGAATGTTCCCCAATCCTGGAAGGGGGCCCTGAGTGTAGAAAGTTTGGGAGCCATATCATAGAGAATGAACAGCAAACTAAATTAAATGCAGCTTGTTTGCGGTCTTTCCAGCTTCAGTTTGAAGTGATTGTTAGCTGTGTAGTTCGCTAGCTAGAATGGGAGAAGAGCCTGCATAGCGACCATTGTTGTTTGGCATAGGAACATGGCTGCCAATTAAACGAACGACCAGTCTGCTTGGCTGGCAACGATGCCAATAGAACGGACATCCAGTTGGCTTGGGTAGCAACCTTGGGACTAAATCCTTGTGAAAGGATAAAATGGTATGAATAAATTCATTAAAATATAAAGTGATAATGGCCTCAAAGCCATGGTTTGGAGGATATATGAGCATGGTTTGCCGGTCAATAACAACCTACATGCCAATATATCCTCCAAACCACGGCTTCTCTGGCATTATCACTTAATTAAAGAATTCCGGGAGTCAAAAAGAGCCAATAGGATGTCTTAATGAAAAGTGTGTTTCCATGCCAACGGTACCCTCCCCCGAGCCCCAGCTGATGAAGTTGACTGACAGTTACACAAAACCACCGTGTGGCTAGGCAATGTTACAGAGGATCTACTGTACCTACCGCATCTACCTCCTCTGTACAAACAAATCACTATCAGCAGTGCCAGTCAGATACACACATCCATGTACACGCGTACGCACGCATTCAGGAACGCACACCCACACACACACAGACACACACACCTCCCCTCCGAGTACACGCTCATCAGTGCTACCATTCACTCGTAAATGTTTTTCGATGTGGTCACAGAGTGTGAAACGTGGTCCCTCTGTGCTGCCGTCTGGCTCCCCAATGGATGAAGCCTGCTTCTGGTTCTAAACACACACTTAGAGAGACGAAGGAGCCACAGAGGCCTGTCCCTGGAGGGAATCTACCCCACACAGGGAGATCAGATTGAGTATCAACCCCCTCCGCTGCCTCGGCTCCAGGCAGAGACTGGGAGGAGAGGTGGGGGGAGTTCTTAGAGAAATACAAATTGGAACTGTCACTTTTCAACCAAACACTGGGGAGACCAGCTAACCATTGAACTCACACTCTGGGTTTCTTTATGGTTAGTTATTATGGATGATTTATTATGGATATGTAGCCTTGGGAATGGATAAAAAAATGTTTGAGGAAGAATGGAGTGCAATTTGGTGTTTCATTACAATTCATTATTATGGAAAAATGGAGGGAATATTCCAAGTAGTATGTGTAAGTAAAGGAGGATTTGAGGGAAATTGATGGGGGGAAAAAGTCCCGGCTGGGATAACATTTGGAATAAAAAGGAAAAGTTGTAAATGCTGCAGGTAGCCTTGCGGTTAAGAGCGTTGGGCCAATAACCAACAGGTTGCTCGTTCGAATCCCTGATTCGACTAGTTGGAAAATCTGTCCTTGAGCAAGGCACTTAACCCTAATTGCTCCTCTAAGTCTCTCTGGATAAGAGCGTCTGCTAAATGACTAACATGTAAATGGTTGGCTTGCTTGGCTGGGCGCTGAAAAAGGCTGAATTCACTTTGCAATATCGGACTGCTACAAGGGACGGATTGAGCCCAGAAATCAGCCCTGGGTTTTCAAACACACTGGCCTATTTTTTTCCCTCAAGCCGCCATTATTACAATGTAAATGATTAGCCAAATAATAATAATAATAATATGTGATGATTATGTGCAAACCCCCCCAGTTTAGCCAGTCCCACTGGGCTAACGATGGACCAGCCCTTCTGGCATTTGCCAGAATTGCCATATGGCTAGTCCGTCTCTGACATTAGAAAAAAACTATTACTGCTGAAACCATGTGTTTATTCATTTTGGTGTGCCGGCCAAGAGGTCAACAGAGCGGTGTTTACAGAAATCCCTGATTCCCAGAATGTTGTGCCGGCAAAGATATTATCAAAACCCAGGGGGCTGCCAAGTTCAAGCCCTTTTGACTCCTTTGCTGTTTTCCAGTCTCAGGTCTATTAGCTCTCTCACTTCTTCTGTAAAAAATTACCATAGAAATCAACAACATAGCTTCCCTCACATGCTGCAGAGCCTTCAAATGCAATGTTTAAATTCTCACCTCAGCCCTGACCGATGGTTGACCACCGCCATGTTGTGTGTTGTCTATAAGCATAGACAAAACAGACTGCCTATGCTCTTTGATCACAAAGGTCGACGGGGTCAGAGGTGAAAGATCACGTGGTCATGTTAGTATTTTCAGTATTTGATTTATTCCAGAAGTTATAACTGTACTCACTCTGACTGATTATGTTGGACAGGTGTCGCGACACGACTCGCTACCCTGCCTGCATCCAATCTAGTCAACCTTCCTGGGACAGAAAGTCCAAACTCAAATAGATGCTGCACAGATCCTGCAATGACACCCCTGCATGTAATCCCTTTTTTTATTTTAGCTTCCCCGCGGCGTCTCACCCTCACACCTTGGCACATGTTCAATGCCAGAAACACACACGCACCGGCGCTTATGCATACACACGTTCACAAATGCACACACATTGACATGCCGTGAGAACACACGCGCACCAAGCTTGCCCAAACACACACACACACACACACACACACACACACACACACACACACACACACACACACACACACACACACACACACACACACACACACACACACACACACACACAGTTGTAATCTAGCTTGTATCTTTAATTCCAACAGGGCATGTAACCCCACACTGGAAGTTACCCTCCGACCCTCCCTGTTACATCCTCTTCCGCCGAATGTCATATGTGAGGCACTCTTGTCCCTGGGACAATGTAAGGGATAGGGTTTCCAGGCGAGATTTAGCAGCATCCAAACTTAGCTCTGACTCATGAAGGGGGAGGAATGGGGATCTATTTACTGAAGGGAGGGAGCGAGGGAGGGAGGGAGACCCCCCACCACACTCCCTCCCCAAATCTCTGAACAGTAAAATTAGCCTTCCGATAACAGCCCTTAGAAATGTGTTCTCGTCAACTTTGTACTTACCCTCTTGGAGGTTAGACTGTTCTGGCGACTTGGAGAGGGATGATTGGTAAATGGCTTGGAGGCCAGGACATGAAACCGGTGATGTAAATGTGGAGGCATGGTTTGTCAGTTTGTTGAGTAAACAGCTCAACTCAGCAACTAAATGTGTAATACATGTACTAACTGGTAGTAACATGAGACATTCATAGATCATAGTCTCATAAAGACAGTGGTAGTAACATGATACATTCATAGATCATAGTCCCATAAAGACAGTGGTAGTAACATGAGACATTCATAGATCATAGTCTCATAAAGACAGTGGTAGTAACATGAGACATTCTTAGATCATAGTCTCATAAAGACAGTGGTAGTACCGTGAGACATTCATAGATCATAGTCTCATAAAGACAGTGGTAGTACCGTGAGACATTCTTAGATCATAGTCTCATAAAGACAGTGGTAGTACCGTGAGACATTCTTAGATCATAGTCTCATAAAGACAGTAGAGGTGGTCACAGCAGTGTCAAGTAAAATGATGATTAAAGCAGTAGTTACAGTAATCATGATAAACCCCTCCACTTGTTTGACCTACTCCAGTACAGTACTTGCCTAGCACACCTGTTTCAACTAATCTAGAGCTTGATGATTGGTTGACTAGCTGAATCAGGAGCTGGTACTGCAATAGATATAAGTGTTGGGGAAGCTACTCTGAAAACGGAGTTTACCAAGCTACCAATTATTTCACACTGGAAGATGTTAAGCTATGTTAAAGCTATCCTTAAGAGAAATATATTTTAATTAACTAAAGTTACTTAAAAACGTAGTTCAATACAACCAAACTAGTTTGTGAAAAATGTGTAAATCTGAAATATCATCAACTACAAATTGCAAGAAATTAATAACTTTGGGGTCATATGTTAACAGAATGTGTTATTTACCATATTAAACACAAAAACAATGTTTCTATTGAGAATTAGGCAGGTCTTATGCCGAAACAGAAATTAAATGATTGTCCATGTTTTCTTTTCAAAAAAAAAAAGTGATGAACTACTGAAAACACTACCTAGATTTAGTACAACTACCACCAAGCTATTACAACATGTAGTTAAATGACTATCTGAACTACATGTAGTCCACTACTCCCCAACACTGCTCAAGGAGAGGTTCGGGAAATAGTGTAATAGGATCATGTATTATAGCTACAGGTAGGCTACAGTTACTGTTGCATATTCTAGCAGGTACCAATGAATCCCTAGCACATATATTCTGACTGAATAATCTGTCAGATCATACCAGTAAATAATCTGTAAGCATTTTTCTGGTAAGAAACACAGTACAGTGTAAAAGTTGAACCACTCAGTATTTTCTGTAAAACTGCAGACACATTCCTTCCGTTTAAAAAGTTGGATGCCCTCCAGCGTCACAGAACCCAACTGAACTTGTCAATGCATTGAAAGCAGCACACAATGCGGACCCTGTCAGAAATGACTGAATGAGTGATTACCTCAAAATGACAGCTGAGATGCAATCTACTGTAGGCCTGTCTGTAATGGAGGTTCTTAAACGATGGGGGGAAGGAAAAGGAAGGCCCTCCTCACACCCTTATCTAGTGGATATCCTCTCCATCTAGACAAGAAGATGAAACAGAGGCAAAGAGCAGAGAAAGAGAGAGAGAAAAGGCAATGGTGAAAATATAAAAAGAAGAGAGAAACAGAACCCGATCTAGACATTGACAGGAAATAATTTATTCAGGAGGTGATTTTAAACGATTAAAATGCATTTTCGGTAACACTTTCATTAACACTTCCCTTCATCATGCGTTATAATAAATAACACTGACTATAAGCGTCTATTAAAACTCATAAGTGGTTATTAATACACTTTAACAACAGCTCATAAAGTATCAAAAAGCTTCATAAAGATTTATAAATGACTGTGTTTTTGTCTGCCTTAAGTGCTTCACTTCATTATAAAACACTATAATAGGTATTTGTAGGCTTTAAGTAAATTGTGATCATTTTCCACAATAGAAAGAAAAAACACACAACACAGAGTTAGCTTCCTTGACATAGTCAGTATGATATGGACATTTTTAAACAAAGTTGTTCATTTCCAATACACAACAAACATAGCTAGCTAAAATACACAATCAAGCCTCAGTAGCAACATGGAAAGTGGCAAAGTGGTCATTCCACTTCCCCACCCGCAAGTTTTTGCTAGCTACCTCACAGGTCTATCAAACGTCTTCCGGCTGCTAGCTACCTCACAGGTCTATCAAACGTCTTCCGGTTGCTAGCTACCTCACAGGTCTATCAAACGTCTTACTAGCTACCTCACAGGTCTATCAAACGTCTTCCGGTTGCTAGCTACCTCACAGGTCTATCAAACGTCTTCCGGTTGCTAGCTACCTCACAGGTCTATCAAACGTCTTCCGGTTGCTAGCTACCTCACAGGTCTATCAAACGTCTTACTAGCTACCACACAGGTCTATCAAACGTCTTACTAGCTACCTCACAGGTCTATCAAACGTCTTCCGGTTGCTAGCTACCTCACAGGTCTATCAAACGTCTTCCGGTTGCTAGCTACCTCACAGGTCTATCAAACGTCTTCCGGTTGCTAGCTACCTCACAGGTCTATCAAACGTCTTCCGGTTGCTAGCTACCTCACAGGTCTATCAAACGTCTTCCGGTTGCTAGCTACCCCACAGGTCTATCAAACGTCTTCCGGCTGCTAGCTACCTCACAGGTCTATCAAACGTCTTCCGGTTGCTAGCTACCTCACAGGTCTATCAAACGTCTTACTAGCTACCACACAGGTCTATCAAATGTCTTACTAGCTACCTCACAGGTCTATCAAACGTCTTCCGGTTCCTAGCTACCTCACAGGTCTATCAAACGTCTTCCGGTTGCTAGCTACCCCACAGGTCTATCAAACGTCTTACTAGCTACCTCACAGGTCTATCAAACGTCTTCCGGTTGCTAGCTACCTCACAGGTCTATCAAACGTCTTCCAGTTGCTAGCTACCTCACAGGTCTATCAAACGTCTTCCGGTTGCTAGCTACCTCACAGGTCTTCCTGTGGACAGGCAGATACTGTAACAATCTTGTTCAGAAAAGCACAGTCTTGCCACTAGTTAGCGGCCATTCACACTCATAGCGGCACGACATGAGCATGAGCAGCCCCTCCGTGCTCCCAACGATGCACAGCTATTTAGAGCTAAGTAACTCCACTAGCTAGCTTGCTAGCTACAGGACGAATTTTAACGCTTTCTTTGTATCATATCACACAATTAACATTCTTATTTACTTGCACCTTAAATCCACGGCACTTGCGTATTATAGGGCCTAATGTGTGAATGACCTTTCTTGTCTGTGCCTTCAAATGGTGTCCTATTAACCAGTACGGCTATAAAACATTATGCACTATAGCATTATAAGTCCTTATAGTTAATGATCTATTAAACATCATACAAAGTGTTATAACCACTTACCAGTTATTATAGACACTTATAGTCAGTGTTAAATCGCATTATAAAAGGGTGTTATAAAGCAATATACGTCTGATTCATAATCATAATAAGTGTTACCACGCTTTAATATTCTGCTCTTTCTGAGGGAATTTGTGGCATTCTAGTAAATAAACCTATGCAGTGTGCTACAGTGTGTGTGTGTGTGTGTGCGCGCACTCGTGCGCGTGTGTGCGTGCGTGTGTGTTTCTGCATGAGTGAATGCCACAACATAAGCATGCTGACTGCATGCCCATGGGCCCACAAAGAGAGAGAGAGGGGGGGGGGGGGGGGGTCTATAGAGTACAGCCCTTGGCATGTTCTTTTGCACACATGCATGTCCACACACACACACACACACACACACACACACACACACACACACACACACACACACACACACACACACACACACACAGCTTAATATACCCACTGAGACGGAACTGGCCCAACTGGCCAAGGCGCCCATCCCCACAATAACCCCCCGGGTCATGTGACATGACATGTCAAATGCCAGAGGGCAAGACTCTTAAGCGCCTGCTGTCTGGGGAGCGAGTTTTCATTCGATTTTATTCATGTAACCCTTATTTAATTAACCAAGTACAGCTTACTGGACTGTTAACTTTGCTTACATTACAATCACTGTCATGTCAGGGATTATGGCAGAGTAAGGCAGATGCAGAACAGTATACACATGCATCCGCCCCTGCGTGCGCACACACACACCATGTATGACTATCTAGTATCACATCCATACAATTTCCCAGTGATCACAACACATATTAGGTTACATGGCAGTAGACAGAGACTGGGCTCCAGCCAAGAATAGAGACGGTTTAATTTACTGCACTAAAGCCATCACTGGGGAGGATCAAAACCTATGACAACCATACAAGGTCTCACGCACGCACCCACGCTGTCACGTTCCTGACCTGTTTTCTGTTGTTTTGTATGTGTTTAGTCGGTCAGGGCGTGAGTTGGGGTGGGCATTCTATGTTATGTGTATCTATGTTGGTTAATGGGTTACCTGATATGGTTCTCAATTAGAGGCAGGTGGTTTACGTTTCCTCTGATTGAGAGCCATATTAAGGTAGGTTGTTTCACATTGTTTGTTGTGGGTGGTTGTCTCCTGTGTTTGTATGTTGGTACCACACGGGACTGTATCGTTCGTTCGTTCGTTTGTTTGTAGTCTGTACCTGTTCGTGCGTTCTTCGTTGTATGTAAGTTCTCATGTCCAGGTCTGTCTACGTCGTTTTGTTATTTTGTTAATTATCAAGTGTAGTTCGTTTTTTCGTCTTGTTTAATAAATTAAATCATTATGTCATCATACCTCGCTGCACATTGGTCTTCCGATCCCTCTCTCCTCTCCTCGTCCGAGGAGGAGGAAGAGCTAGAGAGTCGTTACAGAACCACCCACCTCTCAAGGATCAAGCAGCGGGGAAAAGGGCAGCGACAGCAACCGCAGAAATCCCAGGATTCATGGACATGGGAGGAGATCTTGAACGGAGAAGGACCCTGGGCACAGGCTGGGGAGTATCACCGCCCCAAAGCTGAGCTGGAGAAAGCGAAAGCTGAGCGGCGGCGATATGAGGAGGCAGCAAGGCAGCGCGACAGGTACGAGAGGCAGCCCCATAAATTTTTTTGGGGGGGGCTAGAAAGGAGTGTGGCTAAGCCAGGTAGCAGACCTGAGCGCACTCCTCGTGCTTATTATAAGCAACGCGTCACTGGTCAGGCACCGTGTTATGCGGTGAAGCGCACGGTGTCGCCAGTGCGTGCCCATAGCCCGGTGCGCTATAGGGCAGCCCCCCGAAAGTGTCGTGTGAGTGTGGGCATCCAGCCGGGGCGTATTGTGCCTGCTCAGCGCGTCTGGTCTCCGGTACGCAGTTTCGGTCCAGGGTATCCTGCGCCGGCTCTGCGTGCTGTGTCTCCGGGGCGCTGGGAGGGTGCCTACGCTTCGCTCGTACCGGGCAAATGTGGGAGTGGAGCCTAAGAGAGAGGTGCGCGTAGTAGGCACTAGATCTCCAGTGCTCATCCACAGCCCGGTTCAACCTGTGCCTGCACTCTGGAGGGTACGGGCTGGAATAGTACTCCAGCCTGGGGGAGTGGTGCAAAGGCTGCGCACCAGAGCTCCAGTGCTCCCCCACAGCCCGGTCCTTCAGGTGCCTCCTTTTAACATCAAGCCTCCTGTAAGTCTCTCCAGCCTGGTGGGTCCTGTGGCAGCCCCACGCACCAGGCTGTCTCTCCGTCTCCTCCCTACAGGTGTGCCAGTCTGTCCAGAGCCGCCTGCACTGCCAGTCTGCCCAGAACTGTCTGTCTGTCCCGAGCTGTCAGAGCTGCCCGTTTGTCCAGAGCCGTCCAGCCAGGACCAGCCAGAGCCGTCCAGCCAGGACCAGCCAGAGCCGTCCAGCCAGGACCTGCCAGAGCCGTCCAGCCAGGACCTGCCAGAGCCGTCCAGCCAGGACCTGCCAGAGCCGTCCAGCCAGGACCCGCCAGAGCCGTCCAGCCAGGACCCGCCAGAGCCGTCCAGCCAGGACCCGCCAGAGCCGTCCAGCCAGGACCCGCCAGAGCCGTCCAGCCAGGACCCGCCAGAGCCGTCCAGCCAGGATCCGCCAGAGCCGTCATCCAGCCAGGATCCGCCAGAGCCGTCATCCAGCCAGGATCCGCCAGAGCCGTCATCCAGCCAGGATCCGCCAGAGCCGTCATCCAGCCAGGATCCGCCAGAGCCGTCATCCAGCCAGGATCCGCCAGAGCCAGCCAGCCAGGATCCGCCATTCAGTCCGGAGCTGCCCCTTAGTCCGGAGCTGCAGTCCCTCAGTCCGGAGCTGCAGTCCCTCAGTCCGGAGCTGCAGTCCCTCAGTCCGGAGCTGCAGTCCCTCAGTCCGGAGCTGTCCCTTATTCCGGTGCTGCCCCTTATTCCGGTGCTGCCCCTTATTCCGGTGCTGCCCCTTATTCCGGTGCTGCCCCTTATTCCGGTGCTGCCCCTTATTCCGGTGCTGCCCCTTATTCCGGTGCTGCCCCTTAAATTAGGTGGGTTTAATAGTAGGGTGGTCATTGGGAGGGGGATAGGGAAGCTGGGATTGACTATGGTGGGGTGGGGACCACGCCCAGAGCCTGAACCACCACCGTGGTCAGATGCCCACCCAGACCCTCCCCTAGACTTTATGCTGGTGCGTCCGGAGTTCGCACCTTGAGGGGGGGGGGTTATGTCACGTTCCTGACCTGTTTTCTGTTGTTTTGTATGTGTTTAGTCGGTCAGGGCGTGAGTTGGGGTGGGCATTCTATGTTATGTGTATCTATGTTGGTTAATGGGTTACCTGATATGGTTCTCAATTAGAGGCAGGTGGTTTACGTTTCCTCTGATTGAGAGCCATATTAAGGTAGGTTGTTTCACATTGTTTGTTGTGGGTGGTTGTCTCCTGTGTTTGTATGTTGGTACCACATGGGACTGTATCGTTCATTCGTTCGTTTGTTTTGTAGTCTGTACCTGTTCGTGCGTTCTTCGTTGTATGTAAGTTCTCATGTCCAGGTCTGTCTACGTCGTTTTGTTATTTTGTTAATTATCAAGTGTAGTTCGTTTTTTCGTCTTGTTTAATAAATTAAATCATTATGTCATCATACCTCGCTGCACATTGGTCTTCCGATCCCTCTCTCCTCTCCTCGTCCGAGGAGGAGGAAGAGCTAGAGAGGCGTTACACACGCACGCAGGCATGCATGCACAGAGGCCCGCCCCCCTCGCATTCCCAAACGAGCCAATCAATATCTTCCCTTTCCAGATATGCAAATATGGCTTCTCCGAGATTCAGAGTGGATGGCTTTAACTGGGCTGGAGATCAATAGCGTGGCTGTGTCCTGAAGGATCGTCTCTACTTTAAACAGCACCGATACAGCTGGAGACCAGGTGTGCTACAAGCTATCGACCGGACATAGGAATGAATAGGACACCACTATGTTGACAACTCCTCCACACTTTGTGCTAATGAGATAATGGTGTATATGCTGGTGTCTGTGCTGTATGGGGGCCTGCCAATGGAGGGAGTTGGGAGGGGTTAGGATAGGTCAGAGGCTGAGAGCTGTCAATGTGATTTGTAAGGGGTTTTAACGCAGGGCTATCTGGCTGTGTAGAGTTTAATGTCCAATCCCATATTGACCTCTGACCCCTACCAGGGCCTTTAGGCAGCACCCACATGCTTGTGTAGATCTGAGAGGATAAGATATATGGTAAATACGCTATACAGTAATGTAGTGCATCGAAACAGCTGATTGATTCAGCTGATCTAGGTGTTGAAAATCAGTTGATTAGTTGAATCGGGTTGTCAATAAGATGGGTCATGTCATTAGGCATGAAATGGGAAAAACCTTTTCAGAAACAAGAGGAAACAGGGTGAATTTACGGAGAAACAGGAGCTATGTGAACTTTTTTGCTAAGGTGCGCCCTAATGAATATGACCCTACAGTACCGTGGCTCTCCAGCAGGGTTGATGAATATGACCCTGCAGTACCGTGGCTCTCCAGCAGGGTTGATGAATATGACCCTGCAGTACCGTGGCTCTCCAGCAGGGTTGATGAATATGACCCTGCAGTACCGTGGCTCTCCAGCAGGGTTGATGAATATGACCCTGCAGTACCGTGTCTCTCCAGCAGGGTTGATGAATATGACCCTACAGTACCGTGGCTCTCCAGCAGGGTTGATGAATATGACCCTGCAGTACTGTGTCTCTCCAGCAGGGTTGATGAATATGACCCTGCAGTACCGTGGCTCTCCAGCAGGGTTGATGAATATGACCCTGCAGTACCGTGGCTCTCCAGCAGGGTTGATGAATATGACCATGCAGTACCGTGGCTCTCCAGCAGGGTTGATGAATATGACCCTGCAGTACTGTGGCTCTCCAGCAGGGTTGATGAATATGACCCTGCAGTACCGTGTCTCTCCAGCAGGGTTGATGAATATGACCCTGCAGTACTGTGGCTCTCCAGCAGGGTTGATTAATATGACCATGCAGTACCGTGGCTCTCCAGCAGGGTTGATGAATATGACCCTGCAGTACTGTGGCTCTCCAGCAGGGTTGATGAATATGACCCTGTAGTACCGTGTCTCTCCAGCAGGGTTGATGAATATGACCATGCAGTACCGTGTCTCTCCAGCAGGGTTGATGAATATGACCCTGTAGTACCGTGTCTCTCCAGCAGGGTTGATGAATATGACCATGCAGTACCGTGTCTCTCCAGCAGGGTTGATGAATATGACCATGCAGTACCGTGTCTCTCCAGCAGGGTTGATGAATATGACCATGCAGTACCGTGTCTCTCCAGCAGGGTTGATGAATATGACCATGCAGTACCGTGTCTCTCCAGCAGGGTTGAGGATGACTGGTCCAGACAGTCCTGCAGAAGAGAGAGTTAACATGGTTAATATTAGAGAACTGTGTCAGTCTGAAGCCAATGAGGTCACTACTCATCTGATGCTGACAAACAACACGGTGCATGATGCACACAAACACTATTTTGGTGAGGACAAATGAAAGGAGTCTCTCTGTCTCTCCTCCTTTCATATTGTATCCCCCTCCCTCTAAGTGTGGCCTTGGAATGATACCGAGAGGAGGGGGCTGATGACCAGGGAGGCTAAAAATAGTGTCTGTGCAGACAGTCACAGCCAATCCAACCCCACTCCTTCAGCCCAACACAACCTCACTCCTTCAGCCCAACACAACCCCACTCCTTCAGCCCAACACAACCCCACTCCTTCAGCCCAACACAACCCCACTACTTCAGCCCAACACAACCCCACTCCTTCAGCCCAACACAACCCCACTCCTTCAGCCCAACACAACCCCATTCCATCAGCCCAACACAACCCCACTCTTTCAGCCCAACACAACCCCACTCCTTCAGCCCAACACAACCCCACTCCTTCAGCCCAACACATCCCCACTCCTTCAGCCCAACACAACCCCACTCCTTCAGCCCAACACAACCCCACTCCTTCAGCCCAACACAACCCCACTCCTTCAGCCCAACATTCAACTATACCTCTTCTTGTGAACCGTCACATAACCAAACCCAATGCTATTTTCCTATTTCTTCCATCATGTGAGTTTGAGTCCCATTCATCTCTTGTGTTGC